>NC_057811.1:242572263-242760781 GCF_018294505.1 Triticum aestivum | reverse complement strand
CCTCCTTTGCCCACACAACATCGACGTGATGCACACTGAGAAGAATATCGCCGAGGCACTTTTTGGTACATTGTTCGGCATAGATGGGAAGTCAAAGGATAATACTAAGGCTAGAGTCGATCTGGAGGCGCTATGTGATAGGCCGTTACAAAACATGAAAGAACCGAAAGGAAAGCAGAACTGGACGAAGCCAAAGGCATGGTTCAATCTTGGAAGGCCGGCTATGAGGGAAATTATCTTGTGGGTGAAAATGCAGTTGATGTTCCCCGATGGGTATGCAGCGAATCTACAGAGGGGAGCCAGTCTTGATAAATTGAAGATATTTGGTCTCAAGAGTCATGATTGGCACATATGGATTGAGCGGGTAATGCCGGTGATGTTGCGTGGCTTCATCCCTGAGGATGAATGGCTAGTACTGGCAGAACTCAGCTATTTCTTCCGTGTTTTTTGTGCGAAAGAACTATCGCCTAGCGTGCTAGAAGAAATGGAAGAGTTGGCGCCGGAGTTGATCTGCAAGTTAGAGAAGATCTTTCCACCGGGCTTCTTTAATCCAATGCAACATTTGATTTTGCATCTCCCGACCGAGGCAAGATTGGGGGGGGGGGCGTGCAAAATCGTTGGTGCTACCCAACTGAGAGGATGCAGAAGACACTTCGACAAAAATGTAAAAATAAACGTAGAATTGAAGCATCGATGGCTGAGGCATTCATCACTGAGGAGGCGGCAAACTTCGTGACAGCACACTACGAAGCCAAAAATCGTCATTTGCATAATCCGAAGCCTCGGTACAATGCTGACGACCCTAAAAAGGGTGGATCCAACCTCAGCCTATTCAAAGGGAATCTCGCACCAGCCAGTGTTTCAAATCCAGTATCTTTGGATAACGAACAATGGCGGACCATTTCGTTGTATATCTTCAACAACCTCATAGAAGTGCGGCCGTACATCGAGTAAGTTCTCGGTACATAGTTTCGCAACTTCTATTTCCGTTGAACTGCTCTTATTCCTGGATATTTCATACAGTCGATACGTCACCTTATTCTCGTATGGAGCGGTGATCCAAAAGGATTCTGTCGAAGAGTATGAGCTTCTCGCAAAGCAAGGTGGCGGCTATCCCGGTTTCATCTCTTGGTTCAAACAAACGGTAATTTCTATTAGACTTGTAGGCTAATTTGTAGGCGGCTATCCCGGTTTCATTCGCTAATTTGTGCGTAATGCAACAATCCTTTCATATTAAACTTGTAGGCTAATTCAGAGTCTATGGATGCCGAATTGAGACAAGTCGCTAATGGTTTTGACTATAAGGTCCGTTCATTTGACAAATACGACATCAACGGGTATCGCTTTCGTACCTATGGCAAAGAGCTATCTATGGCCGACCGAAAGTCTACAAATTGTTGTGTATCTGCTATCGGCGAAGGAGGTACCGAGTATTATGGGAGAGTTGAAGCAATTTATGAACTTCTATTTTATGGTGAAAACCCACCGAATGTCGTAGTCTTCAAATGTTATTGGTTTCAGCCGAAGGAGACTAGAAGAACTCATGAACATATAGGGCTAGTTGAAATCAACCAAAGCACCCATTTAGATGTTCCTGATGTCTATATTACGGCTCAACAGGCGACCCAAGTATTCTATCTACCGTGGGCCTGCCAAACTAATCCAAATCTGAAAGGTTGGGATGTCGTTTATGAAGTGCCGCCACGTGCTAGACTATCTCCCCCGAAGGAAGAGGATTATGAACCTCACATTAACCCAGACACATATGAAGGAGAATTCTTCCAAGAGACACGTCTTTCCAAAAAGCGTTTCAAGAACCGCTATACTTCACCCCAAAACATTGAAGTAGACAGTGACAGTGAATCCGACATCACCCCAGAGGAGGAACAAGAAGAGCCGGAACAAGAAGAGGTTACTGCTGCGGATGACCTGTCATTGCTTGACCGATTACGTCAAGGTGGCCTTGCACATGTTGATGCCACTGAACCCTATGAGCCCGTCATTGATTATAGTGATGATGATGATTATGCATTTATTGATGATACTGATCGAGATTATTAGTAGTGTCAGGTATTAAATTTTTTAATGTTGTACTTGATGATGATACACTTAAGTGATACACATATTATTATTCATGTCGGTCTTTTTTTTATGTTGTACTAATTTCGTTTACTGTTTGTCATGGCAGGTGTTGAAAGATGGTGGGCGCTGGTCGGGAGCGCGCCAAGGCTCCTTCCTCGGCGCGTGGTCTGAGGTCTTCGATTCCAGACGTACCTCTTCGCCGAGCGTTGCTGGACAGTATGTCCACACCGCCGGGCCCTTCTTCGTCCACCGCGGTGCCCAGCAGGGGACGAGGTAGGAAGAGAGGAGGTGGGGCACGTGGTCGCGGGAGAGGAGGTAGGGTGACTGCTAGGGCGCCTTCCTCGCCGCCACCCCCAGCTGTTTCACCCGAGCACGTGACTGCTAGGGTGGACTCGTCCGAGGAGGAGGCTACACGGACTCCGGTCCACGAGCCTCCGGTCCACGGGTCTTGGGCCCACGAGCCTCGGGTCGACTGGCCTTCGGCCCACGAGAGTTCGGCCCACGAGACCCCGGAGGAGCACACGTCCGGATGGGGTACCTGGCCGGATCAGCCCGAGGAGCCGAGTGGCCATGCTGATGATGGCGGGGAGCCGACTGATCTTGAGGAGGAGGGTGGCACCGTCTACCAGCGTGGTGCTACACGGCTCCCGTCTGTGCCGGCGACCCGCGAGCAGAGGTGGTTGATCTTCCCTGATGGGGAGAGGTACGTAAGTGCATTTAAAATTTTTGTACCTTCTGCATTCACGTTTCTTCAAATAACTAATGCGTTGGCCTTGTCATGCTGCAGGGGTTGGGACCACCATCATAGTGTCCGCCGGCCCAACTCCGTCCTTGGAGTTCTTTGCCGGCAAAACTTCCCGGGGTTTGTCACGTTGCCTGGTGAGGGTCGGCTTCCAGAGCTTGGGTTGAGCTGGGAGCACTACGTGGCTGCTCCGGCCCCGCCGGATGTCATTATCGACGGTGTCGTGTGCGACACGAGGGCAGACATGGTGATCAGGACGTTCTGGGTAATTTCTCCTTTACACATTTCAAAATCTTCAACTAGCTAGTTATTAATTGTACTAATCAATATTGTCTCATTTGATTGCAGACATTCTACAGGTGTGAGGAGGGATACGAGGAGGACTGCGCAAATGTTATCGAGAACGTCTGCAAGCGCCTACTCCAGAACTTACGGCACGAGGCTCGGGTGCAGGCTGTTCGAGACTACTACGCCTTGCGTGGTATCAAGAAGACCAAGCCGGCGTGCCGCGATAAGTTCCTGAGTAAGGAGCAGTACATGAAGGTAATTCTTAAGGCCTTCTACTTAAGTTCCTTCATTTAGTAATTCTTAGCCGTAGCGCTCAAGTTTCTATTTGCTAACTTAGGCGCCTCCGAGATGGTGTGCGGATCGAATGGATTGTTGGGAGGTGTTGGTCGATGAGTGGTGCTCACAAGAATGGCTAGCCCTCCACAACCAGGCCAAGGACAAACGTGCCCAAATGGAAGGTGTGCCACACCATCAAGGCAGCTCCAACTTATATCAGTTCGGGCGCAACTGGGTATGTGGTTTGCTTCATGATTCATGCAATTCATTCATCATGCTAGCTTGAGCCCTTTAATTACTAACTTTCATTGCTTCTCTCTTTCAGGCACGCCACAATAAGGCGGATAAGGTGCCAGAGGTGTACGACCTGTATGCCATGGCCCACACTGGCTCTTACAAGAAAGTCAAGGCTTTCTCTCAGTCTGACCTCGATGATGCAAACAACTTCACCAACATCTCCTCCCACAACAAGCTCGTGAGATATAGAGATGAGGGGAAGGCGAGGAAAGGGGAGGACTTTAACCCGAGCCAGGGTCCCATTGATCCAGAGCTGGTGATGATATCTGGTGGCGGGAGGTCCCATGGCTCCATAGCCATTGGAGATGGACTTATCCGTTGTCCTAGCACTCTCTCGGAGATCAAGGCGCGCCAGTCGAGCTCCGCTCCTGAGATAAGGCCTCGTGAACGGCCAGTGCAACTCGTCATCAAGGTTAGTGATACGTACTCAGTTATCTGTCTCCATTACATTGTGTGCGCTTCCATCAATGATTACAAATGGTCATGTGAGTGGTGTTGCAGGCTGCTATACAGACTGAGAGAGATAGAACGGAGAAACTTCTGGCGGAGGCGGCGGAGAGGCAGCGGGAGATGGAGGAGAGGACGAGAAAGATGATGGAGGAGGAGAGGGCACGGAATGACATGCAGGCAAGGGCCATGTACGAGCTCCTTGTGGTAAGTTTCTTCTGCAGATTACTTGCTAGTCTTAACATTTGAGTCTCATTACTAACTAGTATGACTCTGTTCTGAAAACCAAATGTGCAGTCTGTGTGCGAGAAGTCCGGTCAGCCCGCTCCGCCGATGCCAGTGATTGCTCCTGGGAGCACGGTGAGTTTAGTTTGAATGGACATTAGTTGGTAGTCTCAACATTTGAGTGTCGTAATGCTAACGAGACATTGAAAATGATCTTTGTTGCAGCTTAACTCCAGAAACGCATCGCACGATCCTTCTCCAGGTAGTGGCACTAGCCACCCCGCTCCTACACCTCCCTGATCACGGTAAGTTTCTCTAGTGTTTTGCTTAACAAATGCATAAAGACCTAGACTTAGCTTTATTTCCTCCAATATGCTTACCATAATGACCTAGAGTTAGCTTATTTTCCTCCAAAATGACCCATTTTACCTAGATTAGCTTATAAATGATGCAGTTCATCCAAGTTAGCTAAAAAATGACCCATTTCACCTAGATTAGCTCCTAAATGATCCATTTTACTTACGTTAGCTTTAAAATGGCCCATTTCACCTAGGTTAACTCCAAAATGACCCATATTACCTAGGTTATCTCATAAACGATCCATTTCAACTAATTTAGCTCATAAACGATCCATTTGACCTAAGTGAGCTAAAAAACGATCCATTTCACCTAAATTAGCTCTTAAATGATCCATTTCACCTAAGTTAGCTCAAAAAGATCCATTTCAACTAAATTAGCTCTAAAATGACCCATTTTACGTAGATGAGCTCCTAAATGATCCATTTTACCTACGTTAGCTTTAAAATGACCCATTTCACCTAGGTTAGCTCCAAAATGACCCATTTCACCTAGATTAGCTCCAAAATGACCCATTTCACCTAGGTTAGCTCCAAAATGGCCCATTTCACCTTACTTAGCTCAAAAACGATGCCCTTCACCTTAGTTAGCTCATAAACGACCCATTTCAACTAAGTTAGCTCATAAATGATCCATTTCAACTAAGTTAGATCATAAACAACCCATTTCAACTTAGTTAGCTCATATATGATCCATTTCACCTAAGTTAGCTCATAAATGACATATACTTCTTGTTCTAGTCTTCTTCTTGTTCTAGTCACCTATTTCTAACTTTCTTATTTACCATTTTGCAGATTTCATTCACTTCATGGAAGCTAGCTTGCTATGATGGAGTGCTTGCTTTTCCTTTCATGAAACTTTGCATTGTATCTAGCTTGTTATGATGGATGGAACTATGTGATATGGATCATTGCATCTAACTTGCTATGTTGATGAAACTTTGCATTGTAATATATATATGGATGGAACTATGTGTATGGATGGAACTTGCTTATGTATGAACAATGTGTATGGATGAAACTGATGTGATATGTGATATGAAACTTATGTGCTGGATATGTGCTGGATATGTGATATGAAACTTATATATTTTCTGTGCAAATTGTGGGATTTAATAAAAAACAGAAAAAACAGACAATATGCAGGCTCTTTGCCGTCCGCCCCCGACGGCAAAGAGCTCTTTGCCGTCTGCCGCGGACGGCAAAGAAGCCACGTGGCAGCCAACTGTGCTTCCTGGGAGCTGACCCATTTGGTCAGTTTGCCTACAGTGGCAGACGGCAAAGACTTTGCCGTCAGTGGCAGACGGCAAAGAACCTGCACTTTGCCATCAGTGGCAGACGGCAAAGAACCTGGCATCTAGTGACGTGTAGATGACATCATAAGGCGGACGGCAAAGACCAAAGGCTCTTTGCCGTCTGCGGCGGACGGCAAAGGTCTGCCGTTAGCCACTTAACGGACTGACAGCGCAAATATTGCCGTCCGCCCTCTTTGCCGTCCGCCGCGGACGGCAAAGAGCCTTTGCCGTCCGCCGCCAGGAAGCAGACGGCAAAGAAGCTGTTTACCGTAGCCTTCTTTGCCGGAGCCTTTTGCCGTCCGCGGCTGACGGCAAAGGTCTTTGCCGTCCGCCTTTCGAGCCTTTGCCGTCCGCCATGGCAGACGGCAAAGTAGCTGTTTCCTGTAGTGCCTATATCAAAGCGAGGAAATAAACTTTAGGTCAACCAATCCTTGGCGTTGGAAACACTTGCTTTGAACCATAAGTGATTCTTTGGGCGGGGCCAGCTATTGCTAATATCGAGACCAATGCAGGACTCATCATCCAGGCGGAAGCAGCCTATATCAGGACGCATATTGTGATAGCCAGGGTAGGGAACCATAGCAATGTACGATGTATAGATATGGTTGCTTCTCATAAATGGTAATAACGTTGTGGCAACAACAGCTGGATCGCACTTCACCATCATTGGATAGTTTAGTCCAAGGAAGAGTGAGTTTTCTCCAAGACTATCAATATTCAACTAGGGAGAAGGTGCTGGCGCTAGCACACTAGTATCCGTCCCGAATACCCTGCAATGGATGTCGGAATAGGTCTAGAGAGTGCGACCATGGGAGACAACACATGCTTCCTTAGTAGCATCAGAAGTGCCATGTATACAGAGAAGAAGAGGTGATCCCTCGGAATAAGTTGCCAGGTGCCATTGAGTATGTAGGTCCTGCTCGTGATCATCACCATCGTCATCTCCCCCTTGGTTATAATTTTTTTTCAAGTATAGGTGGTGGAATGTTCACAGGACCTTGGAAACACAAGAAGGTTAATTAGTACGGGGATACTAACTCGCATACATGTGGATGAGACAATTCTAATTACGGTGGAAGACACGCGTACCAAAACAATAAGTATTCCATGCAAAAACAGTGCCATGAGTGGTGGCAACAAACACAAGTGGCTCGTATTGAATTGCATCAGAGTACTCATCTGTGTACATACATTGATTTTTGAGCAATAACCATCGAGGCGTGGAAGTAAGGACGAAGATAGCAACAATAGTTCGTGTAATCCCAAGACCGGTTGGAAACTCGACAAATTGCTATCTTCCATAAACGACAGTCACCATGATCGCATTTGAACGTACGTAGATCATCTGTGTGCTCAACCTTAGGGCACTCTGAGATTTTTGGAAGTGGAACCCGGTGACGAGTGTACACATTCACAAGTTCCCGCTCGAAGTTGTACCCAATATAAACAACCCAATCTTCATTTGCGCCAGCCCAAGCCTTACCCTTAAGCGATGCCATCTTAACATCACATATATCATTATCAAGCGGCATCAACTTGCACAAGGAGAGGCTTCCGTCGTCCCCGCGCCAGTGAGCAGGGTCATGGCGAAGAAGATAGGGGAGATCAAACTGCTCCTGACCCTTGGCTTCTTTGTAATGATGTTATTTGTTGAGTCGAGAATGGTCTTGAATGAGCCTGCCATGCTAGCCGGGGTGATGACGTCACACCGATCAATGAGTTCCTCCACCATGTCATCTTTCAGATCGGGGCAAGAATAATGGGGTCGTTTCTGGCATGTTCCCTCCATGGAGAAGACGATCGAATAATAGCAGAAGGAAGGGTGAAGCCAAATGGAGGAAGGAGGAGCGTGCGACAGCAGTTCCAAATCGAGAGGGAAAGGCGAATAGGTGGTGGATGGTTGCCACGATACAGGAAGAGATGCCCCAGCCTACATAGACATCTGTTCAGAAATTGTACAAAAGGACTCGCCATCGTCTCACTAACATGTTGGAACGGGACCGCATGTCAACGAAACATGGTGTGTCATTTCTCGTGCAAAATGCGATTTTGCCGCGTTGGCCCGAGGTGCCGCATTATTTCTCGACTTTATTTTTTTAATTAATGGTGTGCCGTTCAGTTTCGAAGCACAACTAATTGGTACTGTATGCAGAGAAAATATAAACTACTCTACCACTACTCCACCTCTAGTACTAGTATAAAAACAGATATCTAGGCTGGAGCTTCAGCGCTAGCTTGCTAAGGGATGCCCACTTGCTTCTCACACTATCACCCTCTCTCTAGATATAAAAAAGATGGCGGTGGCCCCTCTCTCCCTCCTTACCGGTGGTCACAGATCCACCAGGATCTCGTCCGCCGGACAAGAGAAGGACGTGCAGCATTGATGCACTCGTCGTCGGCGAGCGAGGTCACACATTGAAAACAAGGCCGTCCTCTCAGACCTAGCGCCCGCGCGGGATGGCCTCCGCCCCCAAGCTCGCTGTCGTAGTATGTGTGGAGGACGACGACCATGAGCGAAGCCACTTCCCGCTGACCCTCAGGTATGCTACCTCTTTTTGAACCATACCCTTGTTCTGTTGCCCCATCTGCCACGTCACTGCATGTGGATCTTTTTCCACTCCACCATCTCCCCAATTTGCTATCCTCTGCTCTGCTGGTCACGCAGACGAAAACCTTAATTTGCACTATTAAAGGAAACCTACTTCATGCAGACTAATCCATGTTTGGGTTGAATAAGGTAAGAAAGGGAGAAAGTACTGTCGAAGAGACTAGGTATCAAACCTGCATCTAGGTTGAAAGGGGGAAAATCAGTAGCTAAGGAATGAGTCTCGTGTCTATTGGTTGAAAAAGGGTAGAAAGGCATGGCAACGCAATAGAGAATGACCAGGTCGAACGGTTTGTTGTCCTCACATAGGAAAAAGGTGGCTTAAGAGAACCAAAATGGTACATAATCCACATATATTGCCTGGATATTTGTTGCTCTAGGCAACCATACCACCCTCACCACTCTATGCGTCTGTGGAGGTACATCGCACTAGTGCGCCCACTGTCCGATTGGGCCTCCCATGCTCTTATTGCCACTTTTTTGTTGTTAGTATAATGCCACCGATAAAGTCAATCAATGCTACTGCTAAAGTGATGCCACATTTAACTAGTGCCGCACTCAGTCTAATGCCACCAATAAATTTAAGCAATGCCATTTAATGCCACTGGATTATTTCAGGGTTAGCTGTTGATTGTGGATGTATTAAAGATTTTTCAGCTAAGGCATTCCAAGGTTGTTACACAACCAGTATACCAACGATGAAACTTGTTACTCTCTTCAGATTTTTGCATTGTTAATGCTTATAGATTACATACCTCACTTTCATGTGATAAGTCAATTTTTTTGTACAGTGTCACCAAAATGCCAAGGCGTTGATGTCATTTTATTTTGGTTAAATTGCACAAAAAGATATGAAGAGAAGAGGAAAGATCAAGAGTGGGCACCTCCTCCTCCGGTTGTTTTCTTGATTCGTTTGATCAAGTTTTTATGTTTGATCGATTATCACGACTGGGATAACATTTTTTAGGTCCCCTCAAGTTCGAAATGGTATTTACCTTGAAGGTACATGGTTTGCAATTTTTTGTACTATCATTAGTTAATAATGCTAGTTACCTTCAGACTTTTATATTTGGTTTATGTCGGATCAGGGCTCCGCGGACCCAAGAGAGGTTCGAACTCAGGAGCCTGTGCAAAGAACTCAACCTCTCCAGCCAGCCAACTCGTTGCTCTCACGGCCTAGCTTGATGAACAGGAAAGGAAAGAGATAGAGCAGTTTACCCAGGTTCGGGCCACCTTGCGGTGTAAAACCCTGCTCCTGCTTTTGGGTGGATTAGCCTCACGATGGGCTATAGAAGAACTAGTACAGAGGAAGAACAACCTCGGGACCCCGCGCCTGCACTTGCCTCCTTACCACCAAAGAGGAAACCTGCCGCTCTGCGCCCGCTGGCGCCCGCTTGGCCTTGGTTGTCATAGCTTGCGTCACCCAAACCTCATGAGGTGGGAACTTGCGTAGGAATATTCGCTCCTAAGGAGGCCACCTAGGGTGCCCGCTCCCTCCGAAGGTCTTGGTGTCGTCCGCGTCGCGAGGCTCGGCTCCTCGCAAGGGTCTTGTCTTGTCGAAGCTAAAGATGGGCCATACCAGGCCGTTGATGGAGCCACACCGTGGGCCACAGGCAGGAAAGTATGGGTACCCTGGTTCCCAGAACGCTGACAATAGCCCCCGGGTCCAAGGCGCACTTGGACTTGGCTTTGAGGCGAAGCGCCGCAGGCCCCAATAGCCTGCGGACCGACTCGGTGCGTGGTGCTTGATGGGACTTGGGCGTCTCCACTTCCCCACGCTGCCTCGGCAACCAACCCGGGCTGAGAAAAAGACTGGCGCCTACCTTTGAACCTTCATTGCCTTCTCTTCATCTTGCTCCAGATCCCCCTTTCTCCCTGCCGAGAGAGTCTCCAGATCTGCCGAATCTTTCTCCCGAGCTCTTCACTGATGGCGACCAAGAAAGTGAAGCCCGCCACCCTGGTCTTGCACTCTGCCTCCTCGCCCGCGCCGGCCCTCAATAAGTCCTCCATCACCAAGGCGGGGCACCTTGCCGCCGTGCTCCCGCTGACGGCGAGCAATGACAACGAAGGGAGGGAGACAGTGCTTCGGGCCGGTTCCACCAAGTGGGAGACCTTAGCGGGGACATTCTATCCCTTCTTCCTCCATAGCATCTTCGCGGGGCTCGATCATCCCGCCCTTCTCCAGGTTCTTGCTCTCCGTCCTTGACCATTACCAGATCCATGCTCTACACCTCCAGCCCAACTCTATGCTCCTCCTGGCAATCTTCACCTTCTACTTCGATGCGTTCAAACGCCCTCCATTGCGCTGATCCGCCACTTCTTATCCCTCCGGATACATGACTCGACCCAGCACTCCGGATGCGTCTCCTTCGTCGCGCCCCACGGCGGCAACACGCTCATGAGGGCCGGGAAGAAGGTGGAGGACTTTCTGCGTAAATGGATTTACATGGACGACAAGGGCCTTCACGCTCGGCTGGAGCTGCCGACCAGGATGCCGGAGAAGTTGGACCAGTGGGCCCATGAGAAGCTTAGCGACCCCCGGCGGCGCCGGTCCTGAGGCTGATGTAGGCGGACCTGGAGTCCAGGGCGCTGACAGGGGCCATGATTGTCAGGGACTTCCTAACGCAGTGCCTGGCCCCGCTCCAAGCACATTCGCGCCCCATGTGGGATTTCAAGGGCGTAAAGGACAACCTCCGGCTGCGCCGAGGGAGCCTGACAAGCGAGGAGCTGGGCAAGGCCATGTGTGCTTTGCTTGAGAAGGATACAGGCGGCCTCCCAGCAGCCTACCTCCCATTGTACCACCGCGGCGACGGGGCGGAGCTGGCCGCCACCATGCACGTCTTCAACGAGCTGGGGCTCGTGCCGCCCAAGCTCCCCAACTCCTCAGTGTCGGTGTCCTCTGGCGAGGGCTTCGAGGAGGAGGGGGAGGAGGACTCAGAGGCGACCGTGGACGAGGTGGAGGAGACTTCTCCTCCATCGCAGAGCGAGCTCCTCCGCGATCTCTCGGACGACGATGACGCCGCCCAGTACTTGGTTGAGGGTTCCTCGCGCTCCTTCAGGGTCACTACGAGGTCCAGGGGCACCCCCTTGCGGAGGCTGAGCCAAGCGACTACGAAGAAGGGCGAGGCGGCGTCACTTGCTCGGGGTAACGCCCCCTCCTTGTTGTCTGTTGCCGCCACCCCGGAGCCAACCGCTGTGCGCCCGGCTGATCCTGAGGGCGTGATGAAGCCTGCGCTCAGGAAGACCAAGGGTGCTGTGGTCCTGGTGACGAGTAAGCATCTTACCTTGTTTTTGTTTTCCATCCCTGATACCGTGCCCACGATACTCTCCTCCTGGTGACCAGGCTGAAGCCCGTGGTGAAGAAGAGGAAGGAGGAAGCCGGGGCCTTCGAGGCCACGCGACCTGCCGTGACCGCGGCGTCCCTGGCATGGACGGAGGAGGCTGCCTCGCGTTCACCCGTGATGGAACAGGCCCCTCGACACTCGGTGGCAAAGCCACAGGAGGAGACCGCTTCCATGGCCCAGCAGACTCTGGAGGTGCCCGTCCCTACCGCACCCGTCGGGGTTTGAGGGCTACACAGGCCCCTGCCACCCTTTCTACTGTGACGGTGCCAGTCAGGGCGCCGGTGTCGCCTCCTCCCCAAGCCCTCGCGTCGCCGGCCATGGCTCCTCTGTCAGGCCCGACGCTTTGGAGGAGGCCTACGCCGTGCTGGACCAGCTCCGGACCGATCTTCAGGGCACCGAGAGGTGTGTGGTGACGAAGCATCTGGGCTGATCTCGTGGTGGCTCCCAGGCCGACTCGTCCGTCGGGACGGCCTGGGGCCAGGCCGAGGCTTCCGTCATGGAGGGCAGGAAGGAGGCCGGCGAGGCCACTGTTGCTCGCGACGAGGCGTTGGTTGACGTAGCATCCGCCAAGGAACGTTGCAGCATGGTAGGCCCGTCACGAAGAGCAGGCAGCCCGCACCCGCCGGCTTCAGGAGCAGGAGGAGGACCTCAAGGCCCGGGAGACTGTGTTCGCCGATCGCGACGCCAAGCTCAAGCAGGCAGCCCAGGAACAGGCCACGGAATGGAGCCGCCTGGGGATGCTGAAGGAGGAGGAGGACATGGCCCAGGCATCCCACACCAAGCTCGTCTCCGAGGAGACGGCTTGGCTAGAGGCTAGGGAGAAGACCCTCGTCGCGGCTGAGAAGGCGGCCACCAGAGGGCGCGACACCTTCGTCTCCCTTGAGCTGAGGTCCCGCACGACACTGCACTCCCTTTATAGAGGAGGGTACGAGAAGCCGCTGGCGGCTCTAGAGGATGGCCTTGCCGGTCTTCTTACCAAGCTCGTCGAGGAGCTCGAGGGCATCGCCGCCAGAGTGGACTCCACGGTAGAAGGGGAGTGCCGCTCACTCTTCACTGCGACCGCGACGCGTGTTTTCAGCCACCTCCATCTCTAAGACCCAAGCTTTGAACTTGGTGCGCTGGTCGAGCCGGTGGCTCCTGAGGCCTGCGATGTGGCTGTCAAGGCCGTGAAGGGGCAGGTGAGAACCCTGCTGGAGAAGTTCTGTTGCGTCGATGCTGAGGCTGTGGTGACCAGGGCCGGTGGCGAAGATGACGGCGACGTTGTCAACGACAGGCTCCCGAAGGCGGGCGATTGTGGCAACCAAGGTTGAAGGCGGTGCTTCCACCAGTTTATTCCTCCAACATTTACCGTGCCTCGCGGAGGCATGAGAACTTCTGCTTTGAACTTATGAGACATTATGTTTTGTAATAATTTGCTAGGACTCCGCAATTTCCTTTCCGTGCTTGATTTCCTTTCTGTTTGGTTTAGCGTTCTGCGTCGGCATGGCACGGCCCCGCGCATACCTCAACCGCCATTGGGGCGTCCGGATCACCAGGACAAGACCAAGGGGTGAGGGGCTATGTGGCCAGTGAGGCCCCTGAGTCGCGATGCTCAGGGGCCCCCCCTTGACATATGAACGGCCCTCATGAAGGAAACGCGAGCAGCATCTGGGTTAATCCGGAGACCCCATACCTCTCCTTGCTAGCTTTTCCCTCGGAGGGTCGCGTGAAGACGAGGTGCGAGAGACCTGGTGAGGTGGCGTGCGCCAGGCGTTACCTGGGCACATCCCCCGTGCCCAGCCCCCTCGCGCGACTCTCCCATGGGGAAAGCAGCGTGGTGAGGCCGGACGGCGGGCTCAAGAGCCCTCTTGAGGTTACTGCAGCCGCTAGGGCGCCCTCAGTTGTTTATTCACCAGCGCAGAGCATGGTGCTTCCACTCTTGCGTGGGTATAGCCATCCTCGACCGTTTCGTCCACCAGCGTGGAGCATGGGGCTTTCACTGGTGCGTGGGTGGGAGCTTCCTCCGAGGGGAGACTCCGGGGTGTGTACAGCCCCGTCCTGACACGTGGCTTGCACGGCAGGACTGGAGGAGGTGTATATGGGCACCCGTGAGCTAGTGCGGGACTCATGGGGCCCTACCTCAGGGCGGGTTGCGCCTAGATTTTTGGTTCGGAACATTTGTAAGGGTCCTCCGAGATGGTCAAGGGATCTGTGCCGAGTCAATCTCCGGAGAATATTGCATGAGAAGTCCAAACACCAACAACCCCAGGAGGTGACGTGAACGGGGCCGGCCCGCCAGACAGAGCTCAGCTGTTGGGCTTATCGACGCTGCAGGGACGGACCCGAGCACAGACGATGTGCCCAGTCTTCTCATGCAATGAGCCTGAAGAAAGACAGCCGGTGCGTGGTTCCCGCGATGATGAGGCACGACGCTGCAGGGACGGACCCGAGCACAGACGATGTGCCCAGTCTTCTCATGCAATGATCCTGAAGAAAGACAGCCGGTGCGTGGTTCCCGCGATGATGAGGCACCGGGTCGCGCGCCCTAATTCATCCACTCACGATTAGCTCACGCGAGAACAAGGCGCCAAGGGCCATGGGAGGTGACGTACACGGGGACTGGCCCGCTAGACAGAGCTCAGCCACTTGGGTTTAGCAACGCTACAGTGACGGACCCGAGAACACACGCCGTCCCAGTCCTTAATCATGAGTCGGTCACGGGCGGGTTTATGAGAGCGCACGATATTCGTGGTGGCGAAGCACCGGACATGAAAGTGGTAATATGAAGCAATTCATGAAAGGGTAAGGCCAGTTCTGATATATGCGCAAGACGATACATGCTGTAGGGACGGACCCGTGCAGCTTGAGGATAATGCAGTCCGATGGGCGCCCTCAATTGGACAAACCAAAAAGTCACCTGGCACCGTCGTTGGAGAAGTGTTGGGGCAGCTGAGGATGCGCGCTGCAGAAGTCACTCCTCACGAGTCGTCTGGCTCCTGGGTCTCGTGAGGCTTCGGAGGTCCTGGAGGCTTGCGAGGGGTCGGCACCTTCGCCATCAGGATCGCCTGGCGCCTGGCCTCGTGAGCCTCCAGGGTGCCCCGCATGCGGTGCTGGTGCGCGGCAGCTGCGTTCGGCAGGCCGAAGGGCATGCGAACGTAGCTATGAGGGCGGCCTCCGCACCGGTCGACGCGAGACGGCCAGTAGAGCTCCCGAGAAGCGGCTTTGTTGAGCCCTGGGATGTTGACGCAGACGCGTAGCTCGCCACCCATATCAGGGGCGGCAGCTGCACTAGGTGATGCGGGGCAGCACTCGCCGCGCATGGCGTGCGCCTCCTAAAGCTCTCCAATCGCCTTGGTGATGAACTCCTGAGCGCCTGGCGCCTGGCGCCCTGCGCCCTACTCGCTGAAGTGCGCATTGAAGCACGCCTCTACATGGTGCCCGAATGCCTCCCTCGTGACGCTGCCCAGGTGAAAGGCCCTTTAGAGGAGAGCCCCCGAGCCTAACCTGAGAGGGGTGCCGGGCGCACCTTCGTATGCGAGGGGGCGCAGGTCCTGAGGCACGGTCGTCAAACACCCCACCCTCCTGAGGTCCTCCGAGGAGGATTTGCTTCTTCTTCTTGGGGATGACCTCGGGATGGTGGATGGCTCCCTCATCATCTGAGTTCTTGACCGCTACGGTGGTAGGCGCGCTCAGGGGAGCACACCGCATCCTTCTCATTGCAGGCGATCGTGATGAGCCTCAGCTTCCTAGCATCTTGAGGACGTTGTAGCCGTGGTGAGTCACTGCCATGAACTTGGCGAGGGCCGAGTACCCGAGGATGGTGTTGTACGGGAGGCGAATGAGGGCGACGTCGAAGTCAATGAGCTCGGCGAAGTAGTTGTCGCGCTTGCCGAAGGTGACTGTGAGGCGAATCTGCCCAGGGGGCAGTGGAGCCATCGGTCACCCCTGAGAAGGGCTTGGTGGGGAGGAGCTGGTCATAGGGCACCTGGAGCCTCTTGAATATCTCAGCAAAGAGGACATTCAGTCCCGCACCTCCATCCATGAGTGTCTTGGTAACGAGGACGTTGTTGATGGTTGGTGAGCAGAGCATTGGGAGCGTGCCGGCGGTGGTTGCACACTTGAGCTGATCCATAGAGTTGAAGGTGATGGCGTACTTGGACCACCTGAGAGGACGCGATGCCTCGAACTTGGGGAGGGCGGCGTTCACCTCACAAGCGAACTACTTGAAGACGCGATGGGAGGCGGGGCCTGAGCGCCACCCAGGATGCAGGCGATAGCACGAGGCTCTTGGAAGCCCCAGGCCCCATCATCTTGGAAGTGGTCATCGTTCCTCCTTGGCGGCGGCGGCAGCGGAGGAAGGCCGGCGTTGCCCTGAGGACGATCCTCACGAGGCTGGTCCCTCCAGGGGCCATCGCTAGGCTGGCCCTGCCAATGGTCCTAACGAGGCTGATCACGCCAGTCCTGACGAGGGTAACGGTTGTCCCAGCGACCTCCGCCACGGCCTCCTCTGCGGCCGTAGCCACAATCGTTGCGCTCAGGGCGGCGGCCAAGGTGCACGTCTCGGATGGCCCTGAGCTCTTGGCGGTCGTTGGTGTTGTGGCTGTGGATGTTGTGGAAGACGCAGAACGGGCGGCTGCCCTTGGAGGGCTCAGGGTGGTCGCAGCCGTGCTTCATCTCGGGCTCGACCGCGAGCACAGCCGGGCCCCTGCACTTCACTTCCTTGGCCTAGGCCTTCTTGTCTTTAGAGTCTGCCTCTGGGAGCTCGAGGAGTGAGAGGCGACCTTCCTCTTCCCTCACGCATCTTGTTGCCATGTTGAACATCTCCAGAGCCGAGCACAGGTCCTCGTGTATGGTGAGTTCTTCCTTCATCTTGACATCCCGGACGCCATCAGTGAATGCTGAAATGATGGCCACGTCCGACACCTTGGGGATCTCGAGGCAAACGTTGGTGAAGCGTTGGATGTATTTGTGCAAGATCTCCCTTGGCTGCTGCTTGATGCGCCGCTGGTCGCCTGTAGCAGGGGTGCGGTCGCGAGTGCCCTGGAAGTTGGCGATGAAGCGCTCACGCAGCTCATCCTAGGAGGATATTCATCCCACTGGGAGGTTCAGTAGCCACGAGCGTGCGCCATCCTTGAGAGCCATGGGAAACCCGTTCGCCATGATGTTCTCATCGCTGTTCGCCGCCTCGAAGCTCAGCTCGTAGAGCTGGAGGAACTCAGCTGGGTCAGGGGTGCCGTCGTAGCGTGGAGGCAGATCCAGCTTGAACTTGCTGGGCCAGATGACGCAGCGCAGCTCCGGAGTGAACGCTCGGCAACCTGCCTCGCTCACGAGAGCCCGCCGCAGAGGGGGAGCCTGGTCTTGGCATCCGCGTGCACCGCCTCGGGCGGCACACAGTCTTAACGTGGCAGTGCTGGGAGCGCACGCGCCTCTCCTTAAGGGAGCTGCACCACCTGTCAGCTTTCCTCGTTGGGCGCCGACGCCCTGCGCGCTCACGCCATGGCTCGGGGACGATATCACGCCGAAGAGGAGGAGGAGGCGCACCATGGCTCACATCGCCTGCCTGAGGCGGCGGGGGAGGCAGCGAGCGAGATGGCGCGGGAGCCTCTCCAGCGGCACTGACGAGCTCGGCGATGCGTTCTAGCCAGTCCTCGTAGAGGTCATCGGCCGGATGATAGCGCAGAAGATCTCGCGCCACGAGCAACACAGCCTGCTTCGCCGGCCCGCGACGAGCATGAGAAGATGAAGCAGCAGCTGGCGTCAACGACGGAGTGGTGGTGCGACCATCGCGTCGCATGGAAGGCAGCAACGGCGAGTCCTGCTGCTCGTGGACCATGGAGCCGGTGGCCGCATTAGCCGCAGGTGATGGGGAGCGGCGAGGAGCGCCGTCGCCTGTAGGCACTGTCTGAGCAACGCGGGCGGTGAGGGCTGCCTGAGGCTCAGCATGAACTCGACGAGGGTCAGCCATGAGAACCGCGGAGCGGCGGCGAAACGACCGATGGAAGAGAGGCTTCGACACACCCCTACTTGGCGCGCCAAATGTCGGATTCAGGGCTCCGCCGACCCAAGAGAGGTTCGAACTCAGGGGCTGGTTCGAAAAACTCAACCTCTCTAGCCAGCCAACTCGTTGTTCTCACGGCCTAGCTTGATCAACAGGAAAGGAAAGAGACATAGCAGTTTACCTAGGTTCAGGCCACCTTGCGGTGTAAGACCCTACTCCTGCTTTGGGGTGGATTAGCCTCGCGAGGGGCTGTGGATGAACTAGTATAGAGGAAGAACAACCTCAGGAGGTCTGTTCCTGTGTCGGTGTGAGCTAGTGAGGGTTCGGATTCTGGATCCCCTCCTATGGTGGTGGCTAAACTATATTTATAGTGGCCTCGGTCCTCTTCCTCCAAAACGAAGGCGGGAAGGGATCCCACATTGGCCAAGTTTGAAGGGAGGCAAGTAGTAAATCTTATCCTGACGAAAGGTGGTCTTCGCCTGCAAAGCCTCTGCTCATGACGCCGTGGTGCACTCGGTGATGACATCTGTCCTGCCGCCCAGATTGTCTTGGTCTCGTTGCACTGGAATGGAAACCGTTGGCTGAGTCCTTGGGAGCCCACGCCTGCGCTTGCCTCGTTAGCACCAAAGAGGAAACCTGCCGCTCTGCGCCTGCCTGGCCTTGGTCATCATGGCTTTACGTCACCCAAACCTCATGAGGTGCGCGCTTGCATAGGAATCTCCGCTCCTCAGGAGGCCGCCTATGGTGGCCGCTCCCTCCGGAGGTCTTGTTGTCGTCCGCCTCGCGAGGCTCTTGTCTTGCCGAAGCTGACGATGGGCCATACCAGGCTGCCGATGGAGCCAGACCGTGGGCCGCAGGCAGGCAAGTATGGGTACCCTGGTTCCCAGAACATCGACAATTTAATGTTGTTGCACAACTAGTATACCAATGTTGAAACTTGTTACCTTTATATTTCGTATAGTTAATGTTTATAGAAATCTTCCAGTGTTAGCTTATGGAAATCTGTTCAGTAAAACCATAGTATTGTACCCCGTAATAAAAAACCTACTCTATTGTTGCACTAGCCACTAGATTAGTGTATATTTGTATTATTCAAATGGTGTTGCATTAACTATGGACATATATAAGGTGTGGCAAGCTTTCCCAGATATGTGCTCAAGAAAAATGTTGCCTGTTTTTCTAAAGACTAGATGTTTGGGTACTTTAAATTGAATAGCAAAAACGTCTTATATTAAGGAACAGAGGGTGTAGAGTTCACTCAAATTATGCCGGTAAAGCTAGTCACACCTTTGTTAAAATTAATGTTTATTATGTTATTGGAGGAGGTCTGCATGTTTGTCTCTAATGCTTGTCGATTACATACCTGACATCATGATGTAATGGTAAGTCATTTCTTTTTGTACAATGTCACTAAATTGTCAAGGCTGTGATGGCATTTTATTTTAGTTGAACTGCACAAAATATGTTCAAAAGAAGAGGAAAGGTCAGGAATGGTTCAATCTTTCAGAAAATACTATGTATGCCTTCCTAACATTAGCAGTCGTTGCCTTATTTATTCCGTCAAACAGCTGGTTAGAAATAGTCTTGCTACCTTTTCCCATTAAGAAATTGGAATGCTTATACTTGTGAGTCTATGCTTCAACTAGTGCCACTTTTATAGTAATCACACTTTCAATATCTGCGTAAACATGGATGCTCGATTTTAGTGGAACTACACAAAAAGTTCAAATGGTTCAACATTATGAGCATGTTTTCTTCCAAACCGTTATATCCAATTGGTGGCACTATGAGCTGTTCATTACGAAGATACATGGTTTGCTACTATCTTGCTACCCTTTTTGTACTATCATTAGATAGTAATATTAGTGGTTAACATGTGAATTTATTGGCAGGGTGGACCTACATTGGAGGGGCAAGACATCATTCAATGATTGGATGCTCAATTTCGGTCGTTTCGATTTCACCTCTTCCATCACTGCGAACATGGATATCCTTAGTCTCACGAAGAATAGGAGCTATATTTCTACTCTGTACCAGCAAATCAATTCAGTACGAAATTGTCCAGGGCAAAACATGACAGTATCAAATTGTCCAGTGCAAAACATGACAGATGCTAAGCGAAAATGACTAGCAGAGACGTGTTCAAACCTAAAATACAAGGTGGGGTATATGTTTACTAGCTGCTTGATATTTGTGCAAATAGATGTCTGCCCGTTGCTATTTGGCAAACGAACAAAGTGACCTCAATTTTGCTGGAACTACACAAGAGAATAGTATAGTCACTACATGCAGTGCCATTTGAAAATAGAAACAGAAAGATTGGATAGTCACTTCATGGAGTGCACAAAAGTAGTACTGTACTATTTATTGGCCAACACTAGGTGCTTCATTGCTTTGGTCTGATTATACAATGGGCATCATTTTTCCTAAGTAAAAGTTTGTATTCCGAAAATAGTCTCGCCGTGTGATCGAGAGAAGACCAAATCAGATTGCAGTGGATGTTCCTCCATCATGTGTGGTTCATTCTCATTGTTCCAGCTGTTGGTGAAACCACTTAATTTTGCAAGAGGAAATGTAGACTTCACAAACAAATTTGTCTTTCAGTCTGTACTAAATGTTGGCCCAGAGAAGCATCCATGTTAGTAGCAAGAACATATGTTTTTTAGATCTTAGCTTTTGGAGCTACATATTTGTATATGATCCGTGAATCATTGAGATGCATTAACATGTTGGTCTTATGTATGGGAATCGTACTAGTTGGTTGTGAAGTTGGGCTACTAGTGTGAACATATTACAATGCCAGGCCTGTGAGTCTCATGTGAACATTTCGAATGGATCGGCTCTTGCTACTGTGCACAACATGATCCTTATTTCTGTGTGCTCAGTGTTTACAAGTTACTAGCAGTTCCTTATTTCTATTTGCTCAGTGTTTACAAGTTACTGATCGATCACCAGCTAGCCTACTAATATGCTCCTGGCAGTTTTAGTTGTGACGCAACATCCGAAGGTGGCAGTTTTTTGAATAAAAATGCCTACCTCTGAAGAAACTGACATGCTGTTATGAAGAAAAGGTCATGCAAATCTAAAGAAACTGCCAGCAAAAACGTTCGCAAATGCCTTATCTCCCAGCGAATGTTCATCAGCTATTGTGATCCTACACCTACACTATCCTATCGACTCGATCCTACGCGAATAACCAGTGGATCACACACGTACCTCATCTGGATGAATCGAGCGCACTCGTTTGACCGTCATGCCGATGTGCGACCCAGCACGGACGGGACGCACCACTAACGAGACAGGACGGGACGACACCGTCATAATTTTAGTTCTTCTAGTTTTCCATGGCAAGCTGGCGCGCTAAGCCATGCCTGCTTATGCATTGAATTCCGATGACCGTCATGTTTCCCGCGACACGCTGGCTCACCTACCTTCCACCTATAATTACTGGTTCCTTGCGTTCTCCGGTGGCACCGTCACCCAACTCGCCCTATCCTCATAAGCCCCCACTATCCCGACGTCGCTCGCCACTTGCCCTCGCTCTCGCCACGTCTGCCATGCCCCCGCTCGTCCGCAATAGGCGACGCCGGAGGCGGTCACCGCCGGAACTAGTGTTCTGTTTTTCACCAAAAGGCAAACGGAGGGAGAAGACATTCTATCGGTCTTTAGATGGCAGTGCAGAGTATGCGGACTTGTTGGAGCGCAACCGCCTGACGGAGGGCAGCGTATCGACAATTTGTGCCGACAGCGGGGCATGGAGCAGCAGCGCACCGACGCTCTGAGTCGCGAGCAGAGCGCCCGCAACTGGGCTAACTAAATGGAGGTCGGTGCCTCGCAAATAGCCCTTGAGGCTGTCAGGCACGCACGTGTTCATGACGCCGAATTTTACTACCAACACGTCAAGTGGGTATCCCTCTTGGAAGCCGAAGCTTTGGTGGACCACGCTGGCATGGAAAGGGCCAACGCGTGCAAGCAACGCACCCAATCGCACCTCTGACAAGTCTGAGATGAGGAGGAGGACGTCGGTGCCTGTGTTTAGCATCGTCTAGTTAGCTAAGAGTATGTTAGTACTTGTACACTACCAGAGTATTAGTGGGAGTAGATAGTTAACTTGGCTATGATGGTTGTCAGCGTGGAAGTTCAATCTTCTATATCTAGATCATACCTGTTACTTTGCTCTAAATGTTGAACTTTCCGTTTGAACGTATGGAATGGGCTGTTATTTTTTTAAATGGGTTGTATTTGTCCGCCACAGGTTTAGATGCTGACTTGTGGGCCTACTAGGTTGACACGTGCACAATCAGGAGATGATTGTACATGGAGAGGATGACAGCAGGGACCCACCAGGGTCATGGCAGTACGCAAGCAAGTGCCTCCTTATTTCAAGCCAAAAAATGGTTCCTCCTAATGGATTTCTGACATCTATGTCCCATGCCATTGTCAACGTAGTCAATAAATGGGAGAATTGCACAACGAGCGGCTGACACCAGGGACCCCGCAGCTCGCCCAGTTTTTTTTGTTTTTTAGACAGAAGCAGGGTGTCAACTGGGCTGTGCGGGGCACTCTGGCCTGTCTAGCTAGCCTTTTATTTTATGTTTACCACGAGATCAGCCCAGTAGTTTTTTTCTTTCTGAAAATGGCTAGCCTAGTTATTTTTTGTTCTTTTGCAGAATACCCAACCAACGCCTACTTGCTTTCGTCAGCCCTGCTGGGCTGCAAATCTTTCAAAACGAGGAGAGTTTCATTCGGCTTGCCCAGAAAATGGGCTATCAGTAATGAGAAATGGGCTGTACATTTTTAGAACACATCAAACCGACAATTAGTTTCAAATTTCTTTTTTTCATTTTGAGATTTTAAATTCCATTGATTTTTATGCATGGAAAATTATTTAGATTTTATATTGATATAAATTTATTTTACAAATTAGTTTGAATGTGACTTGAAATTTCAGGATTAAAAACAGTTCGGACCGCACCGAAATATGCAAAATTTCGTATAATTTTTTCACGGTGGCCACAATATGGGCTGTAATGCTAACAAAAAGAATACGGGCTCCAAAAAAATCCTTAAGAATTAGCAAATGGGCTATAAATTATGACAAATAATCGCAGATGGGATGTATGCTGTTTTCCACAGATCTGAGGCTTACTTGTGCGCCTACTATAGGTTGACGAGTACGCTTTACTAAAAAAGGCTAATGTGTACGCTTTCATAAAAAAAGGTTGACGCGCACGCAAGGCCGTGTCAACTTAGTAAACACACGAGAGCGGTGACTGTTGGACATCCATCCAATGGCCGTCGTGTTTCTTCAATATCTGCTCTTCCTGCTCCAGCCGCTCAAACCAGCGCCGGTGGGACTGCCTACTCCCTCCTTCCGTGGCCGGCTTTGCTGCCGCATAGGCCTCACCGGCCCACCCTACTCCCACCACTGGCCAGGCCATCCCTCTACCCACCCGCACGTCCTATTATTTTCCAGTGACGGTAGCCTCACCCCACAGCCGACTAGTCAGCCCTCGTACTCCCGCCAACAAGGGCATCCGCTGATGTGGCTTTGCCGGCTCCGGGTCATTCCCTTCCTGGGCCTCGCCGTCGTCCACCGCGTTGGTGCTCTCGACGCGGCATGGTCAACAAACAACAGCCATCGGAAGAGGGATGTAAGTGGAGAGGCTGACAATAGGTACCCACACAAGCAAGTGCCTCCTTATTACGCGAAAAAATGATTGCTCCCGCTGACAGCTGGGACCCACCGGCTATATCTTTGCATGACAGGAAGTGCCTCCTTGTTATGCAAAAAACTATTGCTCCTGATGACAGCTGGGACCCGACAGATTTATGGCTGACTTGTGAACCTACTAAGCTGACGCGTATGTAGGGCTTTGTCAACTTAGTCAACAAATGATTCTAGCAGCTGGACCGTTGCATGTTAATCCAACAGCCATGCTGCTTCTTCAACCTTTGATCTTTCTATTGTCTCCCGTGGGCGGCAGTGCTGTTGCGCACCCGAACCAGTCAAGTTTCCGACTCCTCTCCATCTGCGACTCCAATGCTGCGCCTTCCCCATCTCTGGGTCATTCCAGTCTGGGACCTCGCCTCGTACACCGGCCCTGGTGCGCTCGACACGGTGTGGTCAACATGGTCAACAAACGAGAGTCATCGGAAGATGACTGTACGTGGAGAGGTTGTTAGTGGGAACGCACCACACCCATGGACGCATGCATGCAATTACATCCTTTTTACCCTGAAAAATAATGTTCTCTCCCCCTGACAGCTGGGACCTACCAGCTACATGTTTGCACATAAGGAGGTGTGTCCTTATTACGGGCAAAAAAATGATTCTTCCCCCTGACAGTTGGGACCCACCAGTTATATCTTCGCACACAAGGAAGCGCGTCCTTATCCTCCCAGACAGCTGGGACCGACCCGGTCGAAGCGTATGTAGCGTTGTCTATCTGGTCGCGAACGTGTACGTACATACTGGTCGATCGGTCTCTCTGCAGCGATGAACTGTGGCCGAGGAAGGAGTGGCACTTGTCGTAGTAGAGGCGTGGGTGTAGCATGTCACGCAGTCCCGTCTATATCGTGCACACGTACGTACAACCACGCTGCAAGAAAGTAAATACGGCTACGTACGTACATACGGGCGGGGTCTCGAACGCATACAGCGACGTCATCCTGTTCATTGGCAGCCAACCGGCTAGGTTGAAACGGAGGAAACAACATCGTATTCATCAGGAGGCAACCTACTGGGTAGGAATACGCCGTGTTCATCGGGAGCCAACCTGCTTGGACGGAACAGCCGAAACAAGGTCTAGCGTACCGCAGAACAGAGGAAACGGCCCTTCTGTTCGACCGCGTACAGTCGAAACAGGGTCCTGTTCATGGCGAAGGGTCTGGTGTACCGCAAAACAGAGAAAACGGACTTCTGTTCAAGGGCCTAAGGTCGAAACGCGGTCCTGTTGATCGGGAGGGGTGTGGCGTACCGCAAAACGGAGGAAACGGACTTCTGTTTGAGAGCCTATTGTCGAAACAGGGTCCTGTTCATCCACTGTCTACTGCCTCGCTCCAGCCTCCACCTGCCACTGTTCATCCACCATCGACTTCCTCCAGCCTCCACTAGTTGTTGTTCATCCATGGGCTACTGTTCATCCAGCCTCCACGGGGTCCTGTTCTTCCACCGCCAACCGGCTCGGGTGTCGCGGCCTTCCTCGGGGTCCTGTTCATCCAGCGGCAATAGCCTACTACCACGGGGTCCTGTTCATCCAAACCCCACCGGGAAGTGTTCACCCACAGCCAGTCAACCGGCTCGACTCACCATGTCTCGACTCGTTCTACATACTGCGCGCACGGTAGCAACAGTCACTGTTTATCGAGAGACAACCCAACACCGCCTGGCAGCGTCTCGCATGAGGGCTCGATCAGCATTAGTAAGCAGCAGCAGTGATCGATCGCTCGGGTTCAGTTAGCAGCAGGAGCAAAGGAATCTCTCGGGTTCAGTGAGCAGCGAATGAATCGCTTGGGTTCAGTTAACATCCAAGGGATCGATCGCTCGTGTTTAGTAATGTAGCTAGCAGTGCGATCACTCATGTTCAGTTAGAGCCCAATGCCTCGCCGCACACACGCCCATACGTGTACGAGAGAAACACGCAAACCTCCATGCATCGTTCGGCCCCGACCACCCATCCTAACCGGAACTCCCTGATATTTTCCTCGCCCTCGCTTCTACCACGATTTTTTCCCTCATGGACGGCCCAAAGAATGTCATGCAGGTGCGTCTCTGGCCCGCCCAGGAGGAAAAGCCCATTTTCTGTCATGATTTTTTGGCATAGAAGTAGGAGCCCACCACATCTATGATGATACGTGGTTTTGTCATAATTATCAAGTGTCATAAGCATGATAGAAAAAAAAATCGTTCGGCCCATAATGTAACAGATGTGTCTTTTTTTGTAGTGCACGTGGCTGCATGTGGATCTTTTTCTACTTCTGTCAGCTGTTCCAAAGCCACCTGGACTTTTTCTATTATTAAAGGTAAAGCTAGTTCACACATTAAAATCTAAGACTTGGTTCAAACAGGAAGAAAGTGGGAAACCTGTAGCATGAATCTAGGACTTGGTTCTAAGAGCAAACAGGGGAAAGTAGTAGATACTGGCTACCCAACCGGTCTCTTGGTGGAAAAGGGGAAGAAAGCGGGGTGGATGGCGAAGGATGGGGGGAAGTGGACCTATCTCTTGGTCGAAAGAGGAAAAAAGTGAGGGATGTTGGGGGGACAACGCAAATGAGAATGAGCAAGTCTAGATTTCCTCTACTCACATAGGAAATGTCGCCGAGGAGATAAAAAATGGGACAAATGCAGGCATGCTCCCTAAATGTTTGCCGCCCTCGACAACCACATCTGCCTCACCACTTTATGCCCCTGCTGTCCCTACGCCCTTATCGCTACCGTTAATGTAAAATCACATGAAGCATGAAGCAATGCCACCTAATGACACTATTAAGTAATGCTGTTGTCAGTATAGCGCCATCGATAAATTGAGGCAATGCCACCTAATGTCACTATTAAGTAATGCCATTGTCAGTATAGCGCCGTCGATAAATTGAAGCAATGACACCACCATTTTATGAAGTTCTTCTGTCTTGCTTTATTTTTCATGAATTGTGTTTTTGCAGTTACACTTAAATCTCACACCTCTAACATTGCTTCATCCCAGTGGAACTGCACAAATTTGAATGCACTTTTATTGATCATATGATACTCTCATGATAGTAATACTAATGCTATTATTCTGCATGTTAATCTAGTGGCAGTGTTGATGTGATGTGATGCTACTTCTTACTTAATGGCACCTTTTCATATTGTGAATGTAGTGTCAATTATAACACAACATATGCTGTTGTTAATCATATGCCATTGCAAATAACAGTCACTGCTTAAATAAACATGTTTCATATTTGCGCAAACAGGGATGTCCGTCTCCATATTGTTTCTATTTGTGCAATTAGAAGTACACACCTTAGTTTTAGTAGAACTGCACAAAATGAGATGGCTATTCCTAGCTGTCGTCGCCTAACCACCCGTGTTCCAGGTATTCCTACATTGGTAGTAACTAGGTAGAATGACCAACGTAATCTAAAAGAAGCTGATTCATACGTTTGCTTCCTGATTGTAGTGCAGGGACGAGTGAACACAACTGCATCCTAGTCAGGAATGCACTTTTTCCTAGATCAAGGATGGACAGAGGATTAGATGGCACGACTGCATGGAGGTTTTTGGGACAGGTGCGCAGACAATAGGCATTGTGTCTGCTTATTTCTGCAAATAGTGGTGCTTAAATTTAGTGGAACTGCACAAGAAGTTCAAATGGTCAGTCCACTACATGGTTCAGTTCAATATTGCAACTGTGAACACAATTATAATTGGTTATTTTTGAATGAGCAAACCTAACCCTGGATGGTGGAAACAAGAAAAACCAGAGTGAAGTCCAAGAAGTTAAAGCCTGCCTTGGGAGGCTAGCCTTGCTTGATTTTTCCTGATTTGTAAACCTTCTCACAACTTTGTCTTTGGCCGTGAACTAGTAAATGTTGGTTATGTTCTATGCATCATTGAGATGTATAAAATTGCTGAACTTATGCTTTTCAAGTATTTTATGAAGCCGAGTTTAATGTGAATGTTCCACCTGAATGCTGGACTAGCATGTGAATTTTGGAATTTACATTGTGGCCTCAGTTAACTTCATGAACCACTATAACAAGATACCTAGTTGCATATAGTTGAGACAACTGAGTATTGATTGTTAGTTGGTCGATGGCCGACTTTTCTAGTGTTGAAGCGAGCCGAGCCAATGTGTCGTGTTTTGCACAACTTCTTACAAGTGGGGTAGCACCAACAGTGTTTACAAGTACTTAACCAGACTTACAGACCCTATGTATATGTCGGTGCACAGTTGTCGAATAAGTACTCTATTTCATCAAACACACACTGCTCGTATGATAAACCATGACAACTTATGTCTTACCATGCCATATTACATGAAAAAACTAGTGAGGACGCATCTGTTTAGGCAACAATTATGTAAGTGCATCTAGTGCCCCTTAGTGATTTTGGTGTATTGAAGACTTATATGTTAAGGGACTAATGTGCTTGTGAGTGTACACAGGTTCTATAAGTCTCTGAGGAGTTTCATATTTACAAAGAAAGTTGACCCCTAAAAATGAATGTCTTTAGTTGAAGACTTTGGTTTTCTTGAAGACTTTGAAAATGAGGAAATTGGTGTGACCTTGAAGACTTTGATATTGATGCGAGGATTATGAAGCGTGAAGACTTTTGTTTTCATAGTTTCATTTTCTCTTTCTTGAGTCATAGGAAACACCATACTATTATAGGAGGTGGAGGTAAAACTAAGGAAACACTTTCCAAGTGATGCTCATCTCAAATCCCACACCTACCCAATCCTTTCGAGTGAAGCCATTGGAAATCTCATATAGTTCAGTCAATTTCTTCGGTGACAGAGTGAAGATCTTCTGGTCTCTGAGGAATTTGTTCTAACTGAGGAGTTAGGAATTCGCTAGTACGGATTGCCTACAAGTGCGGTACATGATAGCCCTGAGGAATTTGAGAGCTCAAATTTCCGACTGTTGCTGTGCTACGCGCCAGCTACCCCAAATATCTTATCCACCTAACGGTCATATCATTGAAGAGCATTTATGTATTATCATGCCGGGATGCTCATCAGCTATAAATAGCCACCCCCTATAAACACTAGTTGGTTGGCTGCTCCGAGAGAAATTGACACTTGTCATTTAGAGCGTCCCATCCTCCGAGGACTTTGAGAGAAAATCATCAGTGAGGAAAAACCCAAACCCAAACACCTAAAACCCAAAGTGATTGAGCAAGCTTCATGAAAGCAAGCTTCATGGCGGGCTGAACTCGGGTGGGTCCCGCATGCTGAGCCGTCTCAATGATGTCGGTGCAGATGTCCGGCTCAGGGCGTGGTTCGCCAATCTTGCCAATGAAAACATGGATTCCGCCGAAGGGGACCTGGTACCCGTACTCGATTGAGCCGGCCTCGGGGCCCCAGCATGCGTCATCGATGTAGAGCTTGCCGCGACGACTCTTGGTCATCAGGCCCATAGCGTATCCCTTGAGCCCTTCGAAGTTGCCCTCTAAGAACTTGAAATCATCGTGTGATAGCCCCACGGTGGGCGCCAACTGTGGTGGAATTGTCACGGCAGATGTCCTAGTGTGAGGACTTAGACATGGAGCCATCGTGACGGGTTAGCTTAAAGGGGTTAATCGGGACAAAGGACACAAGGAATTTATACTGGTTCGGCCCCTTGCGGTGAAGGTAAAGGCCTAATCCAGTTTGAGTTGATATTGCTAGGGTTTCAATGACCAGGGAGCGAATACGATAAGCCTGGCTCTCGATCTGATGTTTCTTGTCCCTAAACCGTCGCCGGGTCGTCCCTTTATATACACAGGTTGACGCCTGGCGGTTTGCAGAATCCCGTCCGGCTCATAAACGTGTCCGGCTCGGTTTCTACCCTTTCCTATCTTACAACACAAGTCATATATCATATGGCGGTTTATATCTACCGGCCATAATCTGCATTTGGGCTTTGGGCCTTATTGCTAAGTCTTCTTCATAAAGCGCCATCCTCCATGTCTTCATGGGCTTCAAAATACGGGTAAACCACTGTGAGCATAACCCGGCCCCTCCTGGGCTGTCTATACTCAATAGTTATATCCCCAACAGGTTCTATTTCCTCAACCCTTTCATTTCCTCATTCATGTGTTGATAAACTTGATCTTTACTGTTTTAAGACTTTGACTGAAGACTTTCTCAATTTCCTCAATCCTAATTCTTCAGTCACTTTGTCTTCAGCCTGCTTATCCTGTTTACACGCTACCTGTGCTGTGTGCTTGTTTCATATCATCATGATGACTGTGTTACCGCCATGTTATGCTTGCACGTGAGTACTTATTCTGCTGCTAGTAGTTCGTCACTTAGCAATCCTCAAGTTGTATTTGCTCAGTGACGAATTTGTAAAATTCGCCTATTCATCCCCCTCTAGTCGATATAACGCACTTTCAGTTGGTATCAGAGCAAGGTACTCCCTTTTTCTGTGTGATTTTGGTTTAACCACCTGGAGTTTTAGTTATGTCGACTGCAGGCATGATCAAGGTCTCGGCTAGGTGTCCTACCTTCGATGGGATAGACTACCCCTACTGGAAGAATAAGATGCGCATGCATCTTGAGGCAATTGACAACGATCTCTGGTACAATGTGGAAAATGGCATTCCCTATATCACTCCTTCCGTGAAAGCTGCTGATGTGAAGAGATTCAAGCAACTCGACTCTCAAGCGAAGAATATCATATGTGGCCATCTGACCAAAGGACAGTATGGTAGAGTGAGTGCTTTGGAGTCTGCAAAGCTTATCAGGATAGGCTGTCCAAGGTCAACGAAGGAATCTCCACCCAACGTGATTCTCGAGTTGATGTTCTTCGCAATCTCTTCAACTGCTTCAAAAGACTCGACAATGAAAATGTCCAAAAAACCATCGATTGCCTCACTGACATATCAAATGAGCTTCAAGCACTTGGTGCCACTGACATCACCGACCATGAAGTGGTGAAGAAACTGTTGAGATCACTTGATTCCTCATTTGGTACACTGGCACTGATGATTCAAGAACGTGGAGACTACATGTCTCTAGATCCTGCTGATATCCTTGAGAGGCTAAACACTCATGAATTCCAACAAGCTGAGAAGAGCGATCTCTACGGTCCTAGCTATGGAAGATCACGCGCACTGAAGGCCAAGGCAGTTTCCTCATCTGAAGGAGAAGATTCTGATAGCAGCCTTGGTGACCCTGAAGAACTAAGTCGGGAGCTAGCGATGCTCGTGAGGAAATTCCAGAAAGTTCTCAAGGCTTGGTCGCTTTGTGATATCGTCAAGAGGTGATGACGCTATATCAGATTCCTCATCCCGTGATTACAAGAAGAGGACTTGCCACAAATGCAGGAAACCTGGTCACTACATAACTGATTGTCCTCAATGGGCAAAGGAATCAAAGAAGAAGAAGTACAAGGATGATAGTTCTGACGACTCGAAGAAGTAGAAGAAATCTTCGAAGTCCTCATCATCAAAATCTTCAAAGTCCTCATCTCATAAGAAGAGCAGTTCCAAGAAGGCCCGAGCATTCATTGGCAAGGAAATGGACTTAGAAGCTGAATCTGAGGAAAATGAGGAAGAGGAGGCATCTGCAGCCAGACTCTGGTGTGGCGAGCCTAGCCCTCGCTACTACTTTCGTGAGGAGCTCCATCTTCAACACTAAGGAAAATGGCTTCCCCAACACCGCTGATGATGGCGACAATGACTACACTCCAACCTATTGCTTCCTGGCAAAAGGTGCCAAGGTACTCAAATATCCCTCCTCTGAATCAAGTGAGAATGAATCTGATGAAAATCTCAAAACTAGCTATTCCAAACTTGCTAAGATTGCCATTAAACAACAAAGGCCTTTGAAAAGGTTCAAAATATGCTTGACAAAAGCGATGACCTGTTTGGGGTGAGGAAATGGATTGAACTCAAAATGATAATCTTCAGTGACTACAGTCTAAGTTTGATAACCTTCAAAGTCATCATAACACTCTCTTAGCCAATCATGAGACGCTTTCTTATGAATTTCTTCAAAGAAATCAAGATCTTGAGAAGCTAAGGGTGAGTCATGAAGATCTTCAGAAGGAAAACGATTCATTGCTTGCTCAATAGATCAGTCCCGCTCAGGAAGAATTCATCCCACCGTGTTTGAAATGCATTGAACGTGAATCTACTAATTCTTCACCTGAAAGTGCAAATGCTTCTATTGCTGCAAATTCTTCAACTGTCTCTGTGGTCTCAAATTCCACATCTGAGGATACCACAAGTATCACTGACGATAATGCAGGGTTGAAGGAATTGTATGTGACATGCATGTACAAAAGCCTCAAAGGGCATCAGACTCTTTGTGATGTGCTTAAAAAGCAGATCTTGAACAGGAACCCTAAGAAAGAGGGTATTGCCTTTGAGAGGAAGCTCAATGCTGATGAGACCTATGGGAAACCTGAGCAGTATCCTAAAACCTCATGGGTTGCTGCAAAAGGACCTCCCGTAGATCCATCCACTTTATTTGTCTTTACATGTGAATCTTCATATTCATCTGATGAGTCATTTGACTCCAACTATAAACTGTTTAGAAATCAGAATTGTGAAGTATTTGCTAGATATGTTGGAACTAACTACAGGAACGAACCCCCTATGAAGAAAATCTGGGTTCCCAAAAGATGCCTTGAAAATCTTCAGGTGAATGTCCTCATGACACTACCTGTGAAGAATAGGAACCCCAGATTAAATTCTTGATATGGACCAAAGTCTTCATTTGGATCAAATCCCTCACATGGATCCAAATCCTCATATGGATCAAATTCCTCACATGGATAAAGATCCTCATATGAACATCATCGTGCTAACGCTTCTGTTTCGCAGAAAAAATCTAAGAGCTATGAATATGTGCATTATTCTTCAAATCACTATGTTCATAAGTCCTCGAAGAATTTCTCTGCTTATTCATATGCATACTATGAGCCCCTTCTATGAAACGAAGTGCACTGGCTTCAATGCCACCATTCTCTTATGGAGCTCACGGAATGATGAACTCTTTGTCACCCCTCCAGTTGTGGGTGGTGAAGAAAAATAACTAATCCCTTATGCAGGGTCAGGTCTCCAGACGAACTTGAACGTCTAAAGAATTTGCTAGAGACCTGAATATGCTTGAAAGGACGCAAGCTAATCATGAAGAAATGAATTGGTCATTTCTCACGCCCTCATACTGCTATATCTGTTGCACTAATTGATGAAATTTTGTCTGACAAATTTGATGTCATATTCTTCACTCTGAAGTATATGAGTTCGTAAGAAGTACTAATTCATCTGCAGGAAGATACACCCAAAGCTACTGAGTGGGTCCTCGACAGTGGATGTACAAATCACATGACCGATGACAAGAGCTTACTGATGGACCCTGCCTTATCTCCATCGCATCTGAAGCATATCACCTACACTGACAAAGGCAAAAGCAAGGTATTGGGTTTACGTAGGGTTGCAATATCAAAGGATCGACACATGGACAAAGTCAGGTTTGTCGAGTCCCTCGGATTCAACCTCGTGTCTGTCTCAATGCTTTGTGATCTTGATATGGTTGTTGTCTTTGGCAGATATCCTTGCATTGTGCTCATGGAATCTGACAATTCCAAAGTCTTCGAAGGACCACAGCCTGCCACATGTCTACTTGCAAAAGCTTCAGAAGGCTGGCTATGGCATCGTCGACTCGGTCATGCTGGCATGAGGAACTTACATACACTCGCGAAGAAGAAGCACTTCATTGGCATCGAGGGTGTCAAATTCCTTAACAATCATCTTTGTGGGGCTTGTGATGCTGGAAAGATGACCAGAGCCAAGCACCCCTCTAAGACTATCATCACTACCACTCGTCCTTTTGAATTGCTTCACATGGACCTCTTTCGCCCTACTCATTATGCCACACTAACAAATGCAACATCTCTATATGGCCTTTATATTGTTAATGACTATTCTCATTACACATGGGTGCATGTCATTACTTACAAAACTAAAGTGCAGGAAGTCTTCAGATGATTTTCCTCAAGAGCCTCGACGAATTTCGGTGTGAAGATCAAGCATATCCGGAGTGACAATGGGAGCGACTTCAAGAATACTGGTCTTGATGACTATCTTGATGAACTTGGTATTACTCACGAGTTATCTGCCCCATACACTCCTCAGCAGAATGGCGTCGTGGAGCACAAGAACAGGACTCTTGTTGAGATGGCTCGCTCTATGCTTGATGAATACAAGACGCCTCGTCACTTCTGGCCCGAGGCTATTGATACTGCGTGCCACATCATCAATAGGGTATATCTTCACCAATTCTTCAAAAAGACCTCATATGAACTCCTCACTGGTAGGAAACCCAATGTGAGTTATTTCAAAGTCTTCGGTGCTAAATGTTGGATTCGAGATCCTCATCACAACTCTAAATTTGCACCGAAAGTCTGGCAAAAGTGCATTCCTCAATGGTAAGCTTTAGGAACAAGTATACGTTGCTCAACCCCCGGGTTTTGAAGATCCTAAGCATCCTGACAAAGTCTTCAGACTCAACAAGGCCCTCTATGGCCTCAAGCAGGCCCCTCGGGTGTGGTATGATACACTGAAGGAATTCCTCATTAAGAAAGGCTTCAAACCCGGTTCACTTGACCCAACTCTTTTCACCAAAACCTATGATGATGAATTATTCGGGTGCCAAATATATTTTGATGATATTATCTTTGGCTGTACTAACCAATGTTATAGTGATGAATTTGCATATATGATGAGTGAGGAATATCAAATGTCTATGATGGGAGAATTGAAATTCTTCTTTAGGTGTTCAAATTCGTCAACAACGCAACGACGTCTTCATATCTCAAGAGAAATACCTCAAGGATGTGTTGAGAAAATTCGGCATGCAAGATTGCAAAGGCGTCAAAATCCCTACGCCCACAAATGGCCGTCTATGCACTGATGAAAATGGTAAAGACTTCGCTCAAAAGGTATACCGCTCCATGATTGGCTCTTTGTTGTATATATGTGCATCTAGGCCAGATATTATGCTTAGTGTTTTCATGTGTGCGTGTTTTTAAGCTACACCGAAGGAATCACACCATAAGGCTGTGAAACATATTCTTCGATATCTACCTCACACTCCAACACTTGGATTATGGTACCCCAAGGGCTCAGTTTTTGATCTCATTGTATATTCTGACTCTGACTATGCTAGTAATCGAGTGGATCGCAAGTCAACATCTGGCACATGCCATTTCCTCGGACGATCCTTAGTATGTTGGTCCTCGAAGAAGAAGAACTGTGTATCACTCTCTACTGCTGAAGCTGAGTACATTGCTGCTGGTTCTTGTTGTGCTCAATTGCTGTGGATGAAGCAAACCCTCAAGGACTTTGGCATCAATATGAAGAATGTGCCACTCTACTGCGACAACGAGAGTGCCATCAAGATTGCACATAACCCATTTCAGCACTTGAAGACTAAGCACATCCAGATTCGTCATCATTTTCTTTGAGATCATGTGTTGAAGGGCGACATGTCCATCGAGCACGTGAAGACTGAAGATCAGCTAGCGAATATCTTCACAAAGCCCTTGATGAGAAGAGATTTAGCAAGTTGCGGTGTGAGCTAAATATCTTAGAATCTTCTAATGTTCTTTGAAAGGACACACATCCTAAGACTTATGCAAAATTGTTGGCTTAGATGTGCAACACATGAAGTAACATTTTTCTTCAACCAATGAAGACTAACCCTCTAAGTGTGAAGAAATTAATGAAGAATTAGATTCTCAGAGCCCTACGACAATTGTACGCGGCATTTGAAATCATCATTCTTATATAGTGGGTTGCGCCACCAACGGAAGTTGAAAATCTTCAAAATTGAGTTTCATTTTGCAAATTCTTAAAATTTTCAAATTCCTCAATGTTCAAATTCTTCAACTTTGCAAAGTCTTCAAACTTTTCGACTGGTATTCTTCATTGCCTATATATATAAATATAAATATAAATATTGAGTTTTCAATATCCTAAACAGCATTCACTTATTGCTAATTCTTCAAGACTGATTTTTTTCTAAGTGAGATTTTCTTCTAAGTGAATGTAATCGGACCCGTTACCCCTTCTATGCCAAACTCAACCCAGTATGTTCACAAGTACAAAATGTGCATTCTTTTTTAAACTCGTTCAAAATCTTCACTGTGTCCTTGTCAGCTGAAGAATTTGTGAACGACACGTTAAATTTTTCATATCTGAATTTTTGGCTTTTGCCGCTCAAACCGTTCCGCATCCCACGATGGATTAAACAACTTACCCACGATCCCCCACGATCTCCGCCGCTCTATACATGGGTGACACATGTCATTATAAGAGTAAGGGTTAGGGGCATGTTCATCCAAAATCTTCGGACGGGTAGTTTTTCACCATGGCTATAAATACCCCTCCCCTTCCTCATACCTCATTTACTTCGCTCGACCTCCATCTAGCTCGAGCTCTCAGAACTAGCGTTGTCGCTACTCTCCATCGTCGCCAATGAGGAAGAGCTACACTACCTCGACCTCGTTGCCGTCGTACTCGCGCCAGCCGTGGAAATCTTCACTTCACCGCCGTTGTAGCTGTCTCTCACCGCCAAGTTAGGGCGAGGGAGATCTGAACGGATGAACTTCTCCATCTTCACTCTCAGTTCATCGTGTTCTTTGTCCAGGGTAAATAAAATCTAATTTTACTGCCCTACTTTGATTCTTATGATTTCCAAAAAATCTTCAAAGGTGTTTATTCTTCAACTCCCCACTCCATAAACACCTGAATGCTTTTGTATCTTGATTTGTTTCTCTAAGTTATGCTTTTCTTCAAGATTCCTCAATTGTGTGGATTTTCAAATCTATACAACTCTGGAACCTATGTCAAGAATGCTTAGTGAAATTCCTCAAGAACACATATTGTCAAATTCCTCAAACTTGATTCTTTTGAAAAAAATTTGAGAACGCATATGACCTCTCCAAATTCTTCGCACCTATACTCTGTTCATAGGTACAGAATGTCTGTTGCTGAATCATTAGGTTCTCATTAACTTAATTCATTTGCAGTGTTCCTCGAAGAAAAGTTGCATACTTCCTCAGAAACATCCACTGTTCAAAATCTTCAGGTGAGGAAAATGGCAAGGAAAAGACCTCAGAAGGGAGGAAAGAGGCCACAGACAAACACTGCTTTTGAAATCCCTGAAGATATTTATGCTGAGTACTGCACACCTGATGAAGCCACACATGGCAAGGAAAACAAGAATCAGCGCAAAGTGCACATACAGAGGATTGAGAGGAGATGGGCAAGGGAATGGAGGGAATACCGCTATGTTACTCCCAAGTACATGAAGAAATTTGTTGTACACCCTCCATGTCCAAGACCTCCATCGGCTCCTGGCCAAGAAGCTGATCCTACCAGCATCAGGCATGGTGAGGAATTTCCAAGAGAATGGGCCAAGCGCCAAGCCAAATTGGCTAAAATTGCAAAAGAAGCAGTGAAGAAATTCAATGAAGATTCTGTTGTTGCTGCTGCTAAGGCCTCTGCCAGTAAGCGCAAGAAGGCCATGCTGAAGAAACCAGCTGTGAAGCCAAGTTCCTCAATAGCAATGTCCTCATGGCCAACGACAAAACCCTCTAGGCAAAATCGTCAGGCAACTTCTTCAAGGGCAGTACTAGTTCCCTCTGTTGCCACAAAATCCTGAACCGCTGCTGCAAAGTCCTCAACACTAGTGCACCTTGCAACATGTCAATGGACTGCAGGTTTTTCCATTGTGCCAGGAGCATCTGCAAGTTCCTCGGCTCTACCATGGTCCTCAACTGGTCCAACTTAGCTGAAGAAAAAGGCCACTGCTGGACGTGGAACGTGGCCAAGCCCTCATAAGAAGCAAGTTGCTTTCCAAGTTCCATCTGATGACGATGAAGCTGATGATGAAGAACTCGTTGAAATCATCAGGGACAGGCAAGAAAGGGTAGCTAGAGCCAAAGGCAGTGTTGTGCCTCTCATGCTGGATCCAAGGAAGATCCTAGACTTCATTGATCTATGGCACAAAGACCCCAACACTCCACTGCCTGACTTGAACCTCACACCTGGTCAAAAGTCACAAGCTAAATGCCTTCATAGGCGAAGAGAAATGGAAGTTTGATAAGGCCATGCAGGTTAAGAAGGCTCAGTATAATAAGGAGTGATTTCTGAAGAACAATGTTGTGAATATGACTCCTGAAGAACTTGTGAATATGCAAAAGGAGATCAAAGATCTCAGTGATGAATTTGACACTTACCGTGCAATTGGCTAGGTGCCAAAGTTAGATTCGTCAAGCTTGCAAATAACCTCAAACCAAAGGTTGCAGCTCCATCGCAACATGAAATTCCTCAGGCTGAAGCATCTGCTCAGCAAACTGAGGAAAATGCAAGCGCAGCTGATGAAAATCAGGATGCTGAAGAAACTGAGAGTACCAGGGCTGCTGAAAAAATTCCAGCTCCTGAAGAAATTGCCAGGGCAACCTTCAATGTTGCGCCTGAAGAACAACCCAGGCTAGCTAAAGCTTTTGCTGTGCCTGTAGAAACTCAACAAGCCTGGGCAACTACATCAGTTGTGCCTGAAGAAAGAACCCATGTCACCTGCTCCTCCTGCCAAACCATCAAAGGTGAAGAAAGTCACTCTTCCTTCTGCATCAGAGGTGAAGAAAACTAAGGCTGCTGAGAAGGTAGCTGTGAAGAAAAGGAAAGCATCAACGACTGCAGAGTCTTTAGCTCCCAAGAAAGTGAGGAATTTGACAAGTTCCTTCACTAACCCAATTGATGTTGTTCCAATCTCTGTTGTGCCATCAAAGGAGCTCATTCCTTTTGGTGAGGAATATGTTTCCAGATGACACAAATGAAGAAAATTCTTCTGCTGCTTCTTCAGTGCAGTTGGATGAAGAAATTGAAGTGGAAGATATCCATTCGACCCCACTAGTATCATCGCCCATGCCTCAGTTCACAGCTGAAGAGGCAGGCGTTGAAGAAATGGAAGAAGACATGGACATTGGTTCCACCACTCCCGTGCTCAGTGATGACTATTGGGAAAATCTTCACCCCAATTCACCATTGACCACACCTTTGCATCCAATTCCTCAGTCCCCAGTGCAAACTGAAGAAATTCAAACGGGATCTGAAGGACGTGAAACGTCTCTTCTTTCCACTCCTGAAGAAGTTCCAGGTACTACAACTGAAGAAATGGAGACTCAACACGCTGCTGAAGAACCTGAACCTTCAATTCATCACACAGCAGCTCCAGAGCTAAATATAGAAGGAGTTGTGAAACCTTCAACTACAAATCTTCAGTCCAAGCAAAAAAATCCTCATACAAAGAAGCAAAAATTCAAGGCTGACGATTTCTTCGCTGAGCATCATTTCTTCACTGACTTCAACCCATATGACTCGGCAAGACTTCGACGCAAGAGGTTCTGGACAGCAAGTCAGATGAACTTCTATTCTTCACTCCCGTTTGACAAGGACAAGGTATTTGAGCACCATCAAATTCCTCATGTGGATACAGAGTCCGTACCATGCTTTCAACATGTCCTGAATGTTCTTCACGAAGCTGGGCTTCTGAATTTCTGCGCTGACATCTGCAATTGGAAATGAAGAGCTAATTCTTCAATTCTATGCCACTCTACACCTCACTGGGAACGTGGCTGATGTGAATTCATGGGTGCTTGACTGGATGTCAGAATACTCATTACAAAGCCCCGACCTCTGAATTTCTTCACGCCGTACCAGTCAGTCCTCCTGGTGAAGGCACAAGGCTAATGATGAGGAACCTAAACTTTCAAATCATCTGATGCAAGTGCTCATGAAGCCTATGAAGGCTAGCCAAGCTCGAGGACCAACCTTCCTAGTGAAGGATTTGCTCTATGTGCCACGGACAATCTACCACATTCTAACCAAAACCCTCAGTCCAATCAAAGGCCACAACTTTAAAGAAGAGGAAGTTGTTGGCATCAGGAAGAATTTGTTGTTCAACATAATTCATGGGATTCCCATTAATTATCAGGATTTCTTCATGAGGACTTTGGCAAATGTTGCTCTATCTCCGTTTGAGTTGAAGCCTTATGCACCATGGATTATGAAATTCATGAGAACTAGGTCTTCAATTCACTACCAGGCAGATTGTCAGAATCACCTCAGGTATTTGCCTCCTATTGAAGTCCTCAAAAGGACTATTTCCTTAGTTGATGAAAAAGGTGAAGCTGCTATTATTGATGAAGGCACTCGTCCATTGGATGGTCAATTTCGCAAAACTGCATCTTACTCAACCAATGATGACTCTGCAACTCAAGATTCTACCGCAAAAGCTTCAAAGAAAAATCCTCAAGCCACTGCTCCACGAGTCATGAATGATCATGAGATTCTCCTAAGTCTTCATCAGAAGGTCGATCGCAACCAAAAGTGGGTCAAGAGGCAATTTGGCTCAATTCTTCAGGATATGACTGTCACACAAAACACTGTGAAGAAGAATCACTACTATGCACATGAAATCTCCGATCGCACTTGGGCCATACTTTCTCATCTATACGGTGATGAAGACCTCAAGCAGATGGGATTTCAAAAGGACTTTGACTGGTCTCAGCCTCCTTCGAAGAAATTCAAGAAGGTCAAAGTTCCTCATCTGGTTACAAGTTCATATTCTTCATTGCGTGAGACGGATGAAGCTGAAGATTTGAACGACACTGCGTGATGCGGAGCATCCTATGGTCATCCCCATGACCAACCATCGTGTCTCCAAGTGCCTAATGGACCCATGACTAGAGCACGTGCAAGACCATGGTGATGAAGATTTTGATCCGAGGTCGGATCTTTCCCAAGGGAGGGGAGATGATGCGGACCATCCTATGGTCATCCCCATGGACCTACCATCGTCTCACCAAGTGCCAAGAGGACCTATGACACGAGCACGAGCTAGAGCACTCGAGACCGAGGTGACTTCCTTCCTTAGTGATATCACATATGATCCACTCGAGACATGGCTACTACCTATGTCCGAGGTGTTGTGCATGATTAGGTACCAAGAGGACCCTCCCGAAGATGCACGTGAAGATGGACAAGTCCCCAAGTTCATGGAAGACCTGGACATCCGGCCATGACCCCGGACATCCGGCCCCTGGAGGTGTTGCCTGCAGCAGTGGACCAGCGACCAAGTCTACAGGGCCCGGACATCCGGCCCCCGCCCGAAAATCCGGCGCCCATCACCGAACGCACCCGAAGCTGAACAACGTCAGCCCGGACATCCGGCTCTTCCCGAGCCGCCGGACATCTGGCCACCAGCCCGGACATCTGGACCCTGCCTATCCAGAGAGCGTCAAGGCCAGCCCCGACCGCCCGGACATTCGGCACCTCATGAAGGCCCCGACATCCGGCCTCCCCTATCTGCGCACAGTGTAAGGGCCGAGGCCAATGTACCCCTTCGCCCACCTAGACTATATATACTCCTCCTCCTCCCTCTTTCTAGGGTTAGCGTTGTGATAGCTCATATGTGAGATAGAGCATCGCTCATCCATCCGGATCAACTCCACCGCGAGAGACCGTCGCCTATTCGGAGAAGATCCACCTTGGATTCAAGACCCCTAACGGGAAGACCTCAAGACCTCCTCACGGAGAAGAACTAGTTACCTATGTATCGTCCTTTGTTGGATTTGGACCGTGTGATTCTATGTGTACTCGGATCTAGCATATGTGTGACCTAATCTTGTTCGTTTGAGTGATTCTCTTGTGTTTCCCCTCGTGATTTCTCCTTGTGTTCTTCGTGTTCATCGCGGGATCCGCTCATTTCGTGAAAGAACGGCCATCTAGGGTTCCACCCTACATCATCTTGGTATCATGAGCCACATTGATCATGATTTCGGAGCCCCCCTCTTTGTTTTCTAGCCTTGTTTTGTTGATTTTGTCCCTAATTTGAAAATCCCCCACAAAAATAGCCCCCCAAATTTTTTTCTGATTTGTTGGTGTGATGAAGTTTTGTGGGATTTGATCCGCCGATTTCGTGTGTTGCAGGTAGATCCAGCTTTCCCCCATCTTTTCCCCAATTTCCATCCACAAAATCTCCCGAATTTTGCCCCAAATTTGCCTCTTCCACACGGAGTTCTTCGAGTTCGTCCATGGATCCAGCACCCGGACATCCGGCCCGACCCCCGGACATCCGGCCATCAAGCCCGAACATCCGGCCCCTGACAGCATCACTTCCCTCTACCGCCCCGTTTCCCACATAACTCTCGACAAATTTTGTTCGGGTGCCCACGTACACTTCCGCATACCACCATCACTTCCGCATAGCACCACCGCTTTCCGTGAACACCACAATCGCTTACCCACTACCAATTCCGACAATTTTGACACGTTTTGCTTTGAGAATTTGAGTTGGGGTTTCCGTGTCCTATTGTGTTTCGGCTATTTAAGTACGGTTCGACATCAACATCACCGCCGCTCATCTTCTCCACGGACTCGTCATCAACAACAACCACTCTACCATTTTGACACCATACCGTAAGTGTCGGAGTAAATGGCCACGGGTAGCCTAACCGACTCCCCCTGGCTCTTCGAAAAATTATCAGGCCAATCGAGCCTTCAAGCATCCAGAGCATGGGGCTGCCTTCCTCTGGCCGGCTATCCCCAAGGCCGACTACCAGAAGGCGACCCAGCCTCAAAAACCTTCCCAAAGAAAGCTACGGGATGGCCAACTCCAGGAAGCCGGCCCCAAGAGGACCAACTCCCAGAAGCCGGCCATGAAGAGGACCGACTCCCAAAAGACGGCCATGAAGAAGACCGACTCCCAGAAGCCGGCCAAGACTGCACCCACCAAGGCTGCACCCACATAACGGTGATAAGACGGGGCGTGGCCGCAGTACAGCCCACTACCCCCGAATCCCAGAACATGCATGGCCACAGGGCACCGTACGGGTTAGCCATCCCCCGTCCGGTGCGGCACTGTAGCCATGTTGACCTCAACATCACCCACGACAGGCGCCAGTACGGCCCGCGGGCGGCGGGCCCCTTTAGCCAGGGAGACACTATAAGGCGGCCCGGCCTCCCCTAGTCGACCCGGGGCGTAGCCGGCTCCCAATAGCCGGCTACCTCCCTCCCTCGAAACATGTGCATCATTAAGGAGACAAGACGAGGTGAGGCTACAGTGAGAGCCCGCAAGGCGGCGGCACTGTAGCCACACTTACCTCGACAAAGCCCACGTCATCAGGGGCGAGGCAACAGTAACCAGCCACCGACAAGGCCCCCAGGAGGTGGGGCCGGCCTGTCGGCCAAGAGGCCGGCAGCCGGCGGGACCCACCAGTCGGCGGGCCCCAATGGCCGGCGGAGAAGCCGGCAAGCACAAACACTGAAGGCTGGGACCCGCGCCTAGCCGGATTACCATTGTACCCCTGGGGGGTAGGCCTATATAAATCCCCCGGGACACCCATGCAAAGGGTTGATCTCATAGAGTTTTACACACCACATGGAGAGAAAAGGAGAGCTAGCCTTGCCCTTCTTCTTCCCCTAGCCAAACAGCTCAAGGAGCACTTGTAGCTACTCGTGTTGATCTAGTGATCATGCGGAGACCCCGCAGAGCAGGACTAGGGGTGTTATCACCACGGAGAGCCCCGAACTTGGGTAAGATTCGCCAGCATGCATGTCTTCGCCTTATCCCATTTCCGGGCACCGGCGATGTCTTACTGGCTCCCACAATGATAAGCCACCCGTTGGCATATGTCGCACCTACCACCCGACATTTGGCGCCCACCGTGGGGCCAGGTGCACCGTCGTCCGGAGACCTGTTCTGGACGGGAACCCATTTTCTCCCCCGCGAGCGTAGCCAGCCCGCTACGCCCGATGGCGCTTGCCCTGACGCGCAGCAAGGCGTCGACGACGCCTACGCGGCGAGCTGCCTCGCCGACCTTCTCGGCGAGACTCACATATCTGACGAGCCCGCGTCCGACACGGGCACAGACTACCCCGAGAGCCGCCTCGTCAGCCTCCTCGACCAGCTCCACGTCTCCAGCGAGCTTGCTGTGGACTTGGAGTCGGTTGGCTCCACCGACCCGATGCTTGTCGACTCCGACACGGCATCGCTTGACGCCTTCCCCACCGACGTGGTAATCATCGAAGACCCTCTCCCTCGAGTCGACAGTGGCAGCAGCGCTGTCACTGAGGTGCTGGTCATCAGCCACGGCGCCGACTCGGGCGAGAACACCCATGACGCCCTACAAGCGGCGCTGCATGACTTGTCCGTCCCCATCCCGGCCGACGCCAACGCCGAGACTCTGGAGGCACGCCGCCTCGCCCTCCTCGCGGAGGGCCAGAAGATAGCATCCATGAGACGCCTCACGGAGGCTCACCAGTGCGAAGTCGACCGCGCCGCCTTTGGTACGCCGCCCCCTGGCGGGCCGAGCCGAGCCGGCCTCGTCAAGAAGCGCGGCGCAGCCATCGCCAGCATGCTGGGAGCAGACCGCCCAGTCTACGCCACGCCACTCGAGAACCTGCGTGCCGCTCAGGCGGCCGCAGAAGAGCTGAATGGGCTGGGGCTGATGAGCTCCCCTACATGACTAGACGCATCCAGCAGCTGATCGACGCGGCCGCAGAACGGCAAGAAGCCGGCGCCCGCGCTGAGAGTCCTCCCCCGCGCCGAGAACACGCTGCGACATCCCGGACGCCGACTGCAAGCGGCGCCCGCGCAAGGAAAGACAAGGAGCCGGCTGCTAGCCGCAGCCGGACTCGGGTCACCATCGAGCGCGACGCAGAAGGCCGCCCCCGAGTGGTGGAACGACAGGGCAATCCGCCTCCCCCCCGCCTCGTGGGGAGAGATATCCCACCCCGCCGCCTGTCACGCATCCGACTCTCGGTGGCCGACTAGGCCACCACGAAGGAGTCGGCGAGAATGATGCCCGCCATCGGATCGACTGCCTAGCGCGATCCCTGGCGCTAGAAGAAGAAGATGATGTCGGCCCGCCTTGCTTTGGCCCCTGCATCCGCGACGAGCCCTTCCCCAAAGGGTTCTCACTCCCCAGAGACACGCCAAAGTACAACGGCTTCGTGAAGCCAGAAGATTGGCTGATCGACTACTCTACCGCAGTCAGCATAGCAAACGGCAATAGGCGCGTTGCCGTGAAGTATGTCCCTCTCATGCTTCAAGGCACGGCACGCACCTGGCTGAACAGCCTCAAGCCCTACAACGTCAATAGCTGGCTAGACTTCACGGAAGTCTTCGTACGCAACTTCACCAGCACATACAAGCGGCCTCCCAAGCCCAGCCAGCTCTCCTTATGCGTCCAAGGGCCCAGCGAATTGACTCGCGACTACCTCACGCGTTGGGCCGAGCTCCGCAACTCCTATGAGGGGGTGCACGAGGTTCAAGCCATAGAATACTTCACCGCCGGGTGCCGAGAGGGCACCCTCCTCAAGCACCGACTCCTCTGCGACGAGCCAACTACCCTCGACGAGCTGCTGATCATAGTAGACAAGTACGCCACGGCCGACTCCTTGATGAAGACCGAGCTCCGAGTGGACGCCTCCGGAAAGGTGCTCGCTCCGGCTCCCAAGACACCGGCTGGTGACTCCAACCGACGCCCCTACCAGAACGACCACAAGCGCAAGGCCCCTATGCCGCCTTCCACCAGTCGGCAGGTGGCCACCGTCGAAGCCGAGCAGCCCGAAGAGCGGCCCGTTCCCAAGAAGAAGGGCGGCAGGCCGGCTTGGCAGCCGGCCTTCTCCTACGAGCAAACTCTCGATGCCCCCTGCAAGTTCCACAGCGGCGCGAAGCCGTCCAACCACACGACCCTGAAGTGCCATTGGCTCACGCGGATCTCTAAGGGCGAGGGGCTGGTGCCGCCTCCGCCTCCCGGCCCGCCGCCTCCAGCCCACCAGCAGCCGGCTGTTCGACCAGCAGTTGGAGCCATTCAGGATGAGGTCCCAGATGAGCACGCCGCCTACGTCGTCTTCACGAGCCAGATTGAAGACAAGCGCAGTCGGCGCCGACAGCACCAAGAAGTCAACGCGGTCGCCTCCAGCAACCCCGAGTTCATGCATTGGTCTGAAAGGCCTATCAGCTGGAGCCGGGCCGGTCACCCAGATGTGATGCCATCTCCCGGCTCCTACGCATTGGTGTTGGACATCACCCTCGCGACAGAAAGGCGAGATGCCCGTTTCTCCCACGTGCTGATTGATGGTGGAAGCAGCATCAACATACTGTACCGCGACACCATGGAGAAGTTGAACCTCAAGGCGAAGCAGCTCATGCCAAGACGAACTGTGTTCCATGGCATCGTACCCGGCCTGTCCTGTTCCCCAATCGGCAAGATCAAGATGGATGTTCTTTTCTGAGACAAGGATCACTTTCGCCGAGAAGCGATCTGGTTTGAAGTAGTGGATCTAGAAAGCCCTTACCACGCCTTGCTTGGCCGACCAGCCCTGGCCAAGTTCATGGTTGTTCCCCACTACGCCTACCTGAAGATGAAGATGCCGAGTTCAAAGGGGATCATCACTATAGCCGGAGACTACAAGAAGTCCATCGAGTGCGCTGCAGCCAGCACCCGACTGGCCGAGTCCCTCATGGTTGCTGCAGAGAAGAAGATGCTGGACCGAGTCGTGGCCATGGCCGGCAAGCAGCCGGCCCTGTCCCCCAACCCCAAGGACTATGATGCTCAGGGCTCCTTCCAGCCGGCCAAGGAGACAAAGAAGATACCTCTGGACCCGGAGAACCCGGAGAGGTTTGCTGTCATTGGTGCAAACCTGGACAGTAAATAGGAAGGCGAGCTCGTCGACTTCCTCCGTGAGAATCGAGACATCTTTGCATGGTCCCCAAAGGACATGCCGGGTGTTCCGAAGGATTTCGCCGAGCACAAGCTACACGTCCGAGCGGACGCAAAACCAGTCAAGCAGCCTCTCCGCCAACTGTCGGAGGAGAAGAGATAGCCCGGCTCCTGGCCGTCGGCTTCATTATGGAGGTGTTTTTTCCAGAGTGGTTTGCCAACCCGGTCTTGGTGTTGAAGAAGAACAACAAATGGCGTATGTGTATAGATTACACCAGCCTCAACAAAGCCTGCCCCAAAGATCCGTTTGCCCTACCACGGATTGATCAAGTGATAGACTCCACAGCCGGATGCGAGCTGTTGAGTTTCTTGGATGCATACTCAGGATACCACCAGATCAAGTTGGACCCAGCCGACCAACTGAAGACCGCCTTCATCACACCATTTAGAGCCTTCTGCTACCTGACTATGAGATTCGGCTTGAGAAATGCTGGTGCCACCTTTCAGCGTTGCAAGCAGAAATGCCTCCTCAAGCAACTCGGCAGAAATGCCCACGTCTATGTAGACGATATTGTGGTGAAGGCGGAGAAGAAGATGTGCTATGGAGTGTACTTTGCCGCCAAGAAGCTGAAGCCTTACTTTCAAGAGCATCCCATCACGGTCGTATGCACCGCCCCGCTTGTCGGGATGCATCCGCCGGGTGGCTAAGTGGGCCATTGCGTTGGCTCCTTACACAATCTTCTACCAGCCCCGCACCGCCATCAAGTCCCAAGCATTGGCCGACTTCCTTGTCGACTGGGCCAAGACCCAGTACCTACCGCCGACTCCGGACTCCACTCATTGGCGGATGCACTTCGACGGATCCAAGATGCGCACCGGCTTGGGAGCCGACATCGTCCTCACTTCTCCCAAGGGCGACAAGCTCAGATACACATTGCAAATCCATTTTGCCGCCTCCAACAATGTGGCTGAGTACGAGGCGCTCATACACGGGCTCCGGCTAGCCAAAGAGCTCGGCATACGCCGGATCCTGTGTTATGGAGACTCGGATTTGGTGGTCCAGCAGTCATCTGGCGACTGGGACGCCAGGGACGCAAACATGGCGAGCTATCGATTCCTCGTCCAGCAAATCAGCGGATACTTTGAAGGGTGCGAGTTCCTCCACGTGCCACGGGCCGACAACGAGCAAGCAGATGCCCTGGCACGGATCGGCTCCACCCGACAAGCTATACCAACCGGTGTCTCTCTCCAGCGCCTCCTCAAACCGTCTATCAAGCCGTCTCCAGAATCGGACTCTTTCTTCGTGCCACCTGCCCCTGATGCAGTCGGATCCGACTAGGGGAACCCAGCAGGCGGCTCGGGGACTTCGACAAGCGGCCCGGGGACTGCCGTAGTCGCACCCGGCTCTGGGACTTCAGAACCCGGCCCGGGGACTACACCAGTCGGCCCGGGGACTGCAGCAATCGGCCCGGGACTGCAACGACACAACAGGCGGTGGCCGACTCCAACTCTTCACCACCCAACCCACCCACCTGGGTCACAGTAGCCGTACTGACAACAGAAGAAGTCACAGCTCCATCATGGGTCCAGCCCATCCTCAACTTTCTAGTAAACAAAGAGCTGCCGACTGATGAGATCTCGGCAAGACTAGTTCAACGCTGAGCCGGAGCATACGCAATCATAAACAGAGAACTTGTTAAGCGTAGCATCACCGGAGTCTTCCAGCGCTGCGTCGAGCCAGAGAAGGGCATAGCAATCCTCAAGGATATCCACCAAGGCGAATGCGGCCACCACGCGGCCTCAAGATCACTTGTCGCCAAAGCTTTTCGCCATGGTTTCTTCTGGCCGACTGCTTTGGAAGACGCCAAGGAATTAGTCAAATGCTGCAAAGGATGCCAAGTCTTCAGCTCCAAGCAACATCTGCCGACTTCTGCACTCAAGACCATCCCCCTCACCTGGCCCTTTGTCGTTTGGGGGCTGGACATGTTGGGCCCATTCAAGACAACCCGTGGCGGCATGACACATCTGCTTGTCGCCGTGGACAAATTCACCAAGTGGATTGAAGCAAAGCCAATCAAGAAGCTGAACGGGCCGACTGCCATGACATTCATCACAGACATCACTACTCGGTATGGTGTACCACACAGCGTCATCACCGACAACGGTACGAATTTTGCCAAGGGAGCACTGGCACGTTTCTGCAGGACACAGGGCATCCGACTGGACTTAGCGTTCGTTGCCCACCCGCAGTCAAACGGCCAGGTCGAGCGAGCAAACGGCCTCATCCTCTCTGGCATCAAGCTCCGACTGGTCGTACCACTGGAGCGTTCGGCCGGCTGTTGGCTCGATGAGCTGCCGGCTGTCCTCTGGAGTCTGCGTACTACCCCGAACAAGTCAACCGGCTTCACTCCTTTCTTCCTTGTATATGGTGCCGAGGCTGTCCTCCCAACTGACATCGAGTTCGACTCACCTCGGGTCACCATGTACACGGAGGCGGAGGCCAAGGAAGCGCGAGAAGACGGCGTCGACCTGCTGGAAGAAGGCCGGCTGTTAGCACTCAGCCGGTCCGCCATCTACCAGCAGGGTTTGCGCCGTTACCACAACCGGAAGGTCAAGCCAAGATCCTTCCAAGAGGGCGATCTTGTGCTCCGGCTGATCCAGCGAACAGCCGGCCAGCACAAGCTCTCGGCCCCTTGGGAAGGCCCTTTCATCATCAGCAAGGCCCTAGGCAACAACTCCTACTACCTGATCGACGCACAGAAGCCGAGAGCACGCAAGAGCGATGATTCCGGCAAGGTGTCGGAACGACCATGGAACGCCAATCTCCTGAGAAGATTTTACAGTTAAAAGCAGTATGTATCATGCTACCTTTTTGTATTAAGTACTAGACAACGGGCCCCCCGAGGCGCACTCGGGGACTGCACTCCTTTATCTATGAATGATGAGTGTCATATCCCTGAATGTACTATCACATTTGGTTCTCTATCTGGCACCGGGTTCGACTAGTCGACCCGGGGACTGGCCGCCTTGAGTTATATTAAAAGTTCTACCTGAAGTCAGACAAGTAGTGTGCCAGCACTCGAGCCCTCTCTTGTTGTAAGTCGCAGCTCGAAGAACCGATTGTCCGACTGGCAAGAGCCAAAGGCAGGAAAGGATGCCCACACGAAAAACGGCTAAGGACTAACGAACTTATATAACACAAGCCGGCCTCCAACCACGCCTACCGGCTGTCAGAACAGCCGGCTGGCCGGCTTCCCAGTCACTTCACTACAATCCAAGAAAGCTAGAGTACTTGCCCTCCCAACCGGCCAAGCACCTCTCCAGCCACAGACTGCAGAGCAGCTGTCCGGCTGAGAAGGCGGCAACCAAGGGAGGGCGGCAAAGGAAACAGCCAAAGGATGAAAAGCAAGAACAATGGAAAGCCAAACACACGCATGATTATATTTACACATAAGGCCTTCAACAGGCCAGCAGTCAATATAGTTTGAATACACCCCCAGTGGGTGGAACTGCGCAAACTTAACAAAATATTGTTCAAAGAGTAATAAAACAGGAAAGTAAAGGCGGCAGATTAGGCCAAGGGCGCAGCAGGGGAGCCGGGCTGGTCGGTGGAGACGGCAGCGCCGGCTGGAGGAGTGGCCGGCTGGCGAGTCTCGGCTTGATCATCGCTGGCTGCAGGCGGTGCGCTCGCACGCGCCTTGTTGCTGGAGGCACGGTCAAGCTGAGGCTGGCCGGCTGCTCCACCATCTGGCACGGCGTCTTCACCCTCCTCCTCCTCCTCGCCCTTGTCGCTGGAGTCGATCTCCTCCGTCGAGTCCTCGCCATCTGCTGGATTCAGCCCGAACCACTCCTCCGGCTGGGCAACGCCGTTATCATCCACCTCAGGAGCAAAGGCGTTGGTGTCGGTGTAGTCGGCGATCGCCGAGGCACGCTGGATGATAGTCGGCCGCACCAGCTCCAGCTCCGTGTCGGCCTCCTGCCGCCAGGTGGCCAGCTGGTCCAAACTCAGCTCAGGATACCAGGCTTTGACGAACTCCAGCGCCCGCCTGGCGCCTGACCGAGCCGTAGAAGCCTTCCAAGCCTCGAAGCGGCCGGCCGCTACCTCCAGCCAGTCGGCAGTCCGACTGGGGTGCGGGGAATCACCTCGCCGGGCCAGAGAGCGGCCAGCACCTGCGCCCCAACACGCTGAAGCCGGCGGAGCATGCGGTGAGCCGGCTGGAGGTGGGCTTGAATCGCCAGGAGCTCTTCCTCAAGCGACTGGCGAGCATTCGCCGCGATCTCAGCGCCAGCCTACCTTTGCGCCTCGCGGTGGGCCTCGATGACCTGGTTGGCGGCAGTAGAGTTGCCAGGGAAGTACACTTCATAAGAAAGAAGAGAAAAATACCAAGTTAGAGAGTGAACCAAACGGCAAGCGACAAGCAAGGAACGAAGAAGAGGGCGGCCTACCGTCAACCAAGTCATCGATCTGGCCGTAGTCGTTGATCAACGACTGCCTCGCCTCGGCCCAGCTCGCCGCCTCGATCTCATATTCGGCTTGGAGGGCAGCCTCGCTATCCTGCACCGCCTTCAGGGCCGCCTTGTGGCTCTCCTCCTGGTCGGCCAGCTTCTTGACCAGGCGGTCACGCTCCTGAGCCAAGGCGTCGAACTCGGCTTCCTTGGCGCGAAGGGCGGCCTGAGTCCCACCCAGCTGCTCCCTCAGTTTGGCGTTGGCCGCTGCAGATATGGCAGAGAAGAAAAGAGCAATAAGAAAGATGTCGTCAAGAAAGATCCGACCCGAGTGCTCAGCAGTCAGCCCGAATCTCGGGGACTACACCCAGTGGGTGCGCTGACGCGCCCCCACGTGAGATAAAAGATGAAGCACTTACCCCGGCTCTCAGCTAGATCAGTAGTCTTCTGGGTCAGCTCCCGAGCCTGGGAGTTGAAGGCAGCCGCACGAAAGTTGTGGTAGTCCTGCAAGTCAGACAGAGAAGCGAATGAGAACAAGATAGCAAACAAAGCCTACCAAGAAATTCCAAGCCGCCTGCTCAGCAGCCGACTCAGAACTCGGGGACTACACCCAGTGGGTGAGCTGACGCGCCCCCACGGAAGAAACAAAGATCAAGAAGCAAAAAGGGGAAGACTTACCCGAACGGCCACCCGTGTCGCGAGGAACTCGTCATCATACTGCCTCAGCACTGCGGCCTGGGACTGAAGCCGGTTCCGGACTTCTTGCGCCGCCACATTCACCACGGCCGTCCCACCACCTGGCGTCCACCCCGAGCTGGCGCTGGCCGTCTCCACGTCCTGGGCCGACGAGCTGGGGCCTGCGGCCTTCTGCGGGTCCTGAGCCGAAGTTGCCTTCCCCGCGCGCTGGCGCGATGCCGACCGGACCACCAGGTCCGTCCTCACAGCCGGCTCGCCTCCAGCCGATTGCGCAGGTGGCGCGTTTGGCCGGCTGCTTTGCGCCGCCCCAATCGGCGAGGGCGCTGCTGCCTCCCTCTCCTGGACGACGACGTCGTCCTCCCTCTTTAACCCCGACAGGTCACCGCCGACTTCCTCCAGCGGGGGCTCCGGGATCTCGGGCGCCGCGACACGCAGGGGGGTAACAAGCAAGGCCCCCTCCGCTGCCGCTGTAGCTGCAGCCTCCGCTTGGGCCTTAGCCGCCGCGTCGGCTCGTGCCTTCGCCGACTCCTCCGCCTCCTCCTGCGCCGCCTTGGCGGCAGCCGCCCTCAGCTCTTCCGCCTCCCGCTCCTCCCGCGCCTCCTACGAGTTTCGCTCTGTCGCCGCTTGAAACTCGGCGCGGGGGTCCACACGGGGGGTGCTCCCGGATCCTCCCAGCAATCCAACCATGGAGGCGGCAGCAACCCGCTCAAGAGAAAGCGGAGCCCTGATTTTTGAGACAAGACAAGGATTCAGAAATCGACAAGAAAAGAAGAAAGAATATGCAAAAGAATCTACACTTACGCCGAGACCGTTTGCGGCTGCTTCACCACCTTGGGGAAGCGGGCCGCCTTCGCGGCCGCCTCATCCCGTCTGGTCGCCGCGCCCCGCCCTTGGGCTTCTTCGGCCGACTGCCGAACAAGCCCGACGCGGCCGGCGCTTCTGCGCGCCGCCCCGAGTAGGCGGCGCGGCGGAGGAACCCGCGCCATGGTCGGACGCCGGCTGGCGGCGTGGGACGATTTCTGCCTCGTCGTCATCTGGCCAGTCGTCGAAGCTGGCTCCAAGCCCGGAGCCGCCTGCGTCGCCGCCTGCTTCGCCGCCTCCCGCCTCGGTGTTGTCGTCCATGGCGGCCGCCCCCAAGTCGGGGTCCTCCAAGTCATGCTCCGCCAGGTCGGGGAGAAATCGGCGATCCGCCCCCGCTGTCCCGGCCGCAGGTCGAAGGAGAGGGCTCTGCCAAGATGTGCCGACTGGTCAGAGTCGGCCAAGAAAAACTTGGTGACAAAAACTAAAAGAAGAAAAGATAAAGAAAGCATACCGTAGGCGGGGGATGAGCGCAGGAATACGGCTCCTTGCCAAACTGCCACTCCGCCGAGAGCATGCAGTTCACGAGATAATTCACCATATGAGCCACCTCCTCATGAGGCATCTCCTTGGTGCACATCCGACTCGGATCGAGTTGGCCGCTCATCTGACAGATCAGATGAGGGCGGCTTTGAAGCGGGAGCACCCGGCGCATGACGAAGGCGGCCAGCAGGTCAGACCCAGTCAGGCCCTCCGACTGGATCATTACCCGGAGTCGGGCGACGGCTGCGGCTCTAGCCGGCAACAGCGTCGCGGCCCGATAGGACCACTGGGGCCGCCTCCCAGCCGGCGGCCGGCTACGTAAGCCGGCAAGTTGACGTAGTCGCCTTGCGGGGCGACGTTCTTCACGTTGAAGTACGACTTCTGCCAGTGCTTCACCGACTGGATCAGCATGATGACGGGGAAGGGGTTGTCGGCTGCCAGCCTCCGCATCACGATGAAGGCGCCGCTCTGAGCCGGCACGCCCTGCATGTGGGTGTTGAGCTTGGTTTGGAAGAATTCCCCCCAGAGCTCGAGGGTGGGAAGAATGCCAAGAAAGCCCTCGCACAAGGTGACGAAGGCGGACAACAGCACCACCGTGTTTGGAGTGAGGTGGTGCGGCTGGAGTTGATAAAACTCGAGGAAGGAGCGGAAGAAGGCGCTCGCGGGCAGACCGAGGCCGCACAGGAAGTGCGAGCGAAAGATTACCCGCTCACCTTCCTCCGGCGCCGGCGTGATCTCCTTCTCCGGCGCGAGACGGACCCGCACCTGATCCTTGCCGGGCAACCGTCGCGTTTTGCGGAGGAAGTCGATGTGGTCCATATGGACGTTGGAGCCGTCCCAGTCTCCGCCGTACTGCATGATGGCGAGAAGCTGGCGAGAAAGGGTGTGGCGGCGGAGAAAGCACGGCCCGCGGCGGCGAAGCTGTGGGGTGGTGCGAAGATTGGTGGGACGGCGCGGCGGCAAGATGCTGCTGCGACGGAAAGGAGGAGGAAGAAGATGGCGGGGAGAGGACGAGCGTGCGAGCGTCTGCCGCTTCCCCTCCTCCCCCTACTTATAGCCTCGTGCGGCGAAGCCGAGGAGGCGAGGCGTGGGGGAACGTGGGTTAACTGCGCCCACTCCCCCACGTCCCGCGACTATTGCGCCCTAACAACGTGCAGAAACTGCCGCCGGAAGGCGTGCGGCCCGCTTTGGGCCACAGAGTATCCGCGCCTGGGCCTAGGCGTAGGAGTGGTGGGCCCCCGGCCCGCGGCGACGTCCTATCGCGCGCGTGGGTTGGCAGGCTTTTTTCAGCCAGAGGATGCCACGTGGTTCACGGGCGGTGAGCGGCCGGCCCGTGGCCCAGCGCGCGCACCAACCGACTCCCGCCTTCAAACTTCAGAAGTTTCGCCAAGACGGCGCGCCCAACCGAAGCCGGCTCCCAGCTGCTGGCTCGTCAAGATAAGAAGCTGACCGAGCTTCTCGACCTCCTCTCAGCCTTGAAGCCCAACCAGCTTCGGGGACTACTGTCGGAGTAAATGGCCACGGGTAGCCTAACCCTCTCCCCCTGGCTCTTCGAAAAATTATCAGGCCAATCGAGCCTTCAAGCATCCAGAGCATGGTGTCGCCTTCCTCTGGCCCGCTATCCCCAAGGCTGACTACCAGATGGTGACCCGGCCACAAAAACCTTCCCGAAGAAAGCTACGGGATGGCCGACTCCAGGAAGCCGGCCCCAAGAGGACCGACTCCGAGAAGCCGGCCATGAAGAGGACCGACTCCCAGAAGCCGGCCAAGGCTGCACCCACCAAGGCTGCACCCACATAATGGTGATAAGACGGGGCGTGGCCGCAGTACAGCCCACTACCCCCGAATCCCGGAACATGCATGGCCACAGGGCGCCGTACGGGTCAGCCATCCCCCGTCCGGCGCGGCACTGTAGCCATGTTGACCTCAACATCACCCACGACAGGCGCCCGTACGGCCCGCGGGCGGCGGGCCCCTTTAGCCAGGGAGACGCTCGAAGGCGGCCCGGCCTCCCCTAGTCGGCCCGGGGCATAGCCGGCTCCCAATAGCTAGCTACCTCCCTCCCTCGAAACATGTGCATCATTAAGGAGACAAGACGAGGTGAGGCTACACTGAGAGCCCGCAAGGCGGCGGCACTGTAGCCACGCTTACCTCGACAAAGCCCTCGTCATCAGGGGCGAGGCAACAGTAACCAGCCGCCGACAAGGCCCCCAGGCGGTGGGGCCGGCAGCCGGCGGGACCCACCAGTCGGCGGGCCCCAATGGCGGGCGGAGAAGCCGGCGAGCACAGACACTGACGGCTGGGACCCGCGCCCAGCCGGAATACCATTGTACCCCTGGGGGGTAGGCCTATATAAATCCCCCGGGACACCCATGCAAAGGGTTGATCTCATAGAGTTTTACACAGCACATGGAGAGAAAAGGAGAGCTAGCCTTGCCCTTCTTCTTCCCCTAGCCAAACAGCTCAAGGAGCACTTGTAGCTACTCGTGTTGATCTAGTGATCATGCGGAGACCCCGCAGAGCAGGACTAGGGGTGTTATCTCCACGGAGAGCCCCGAACCTGGGTAAGATTCGTCGGCGTGCATGTCTTCGCCTTATCCCGTTTCCAGGCACCGGCGATGTCTTACTGGCTCCCACAATGATAAGCCACCCGTTGGCATATGTCGCACCTACCACCCGACAGTAAGCAACAACGGTAACCTCATCTTGGTATCATGATATCCCATCATTGTACATTCTTGCCATTGCATTGATAACCACCATAGCCCAATTTTGCATAGCTTAACCATCGAGACTAGCCTTTGAGTATTGCCGGCAACGTCACTTGTGCACATTAGTGGTCATAATTCCCATAGCATACTTACCATATCATCTTGGTACATATCTTGGTATCATCTCTTGTGTCACAAAGTTGTCATAGCATATACACAATTGCTATCTTGATTCGTGAGGTTTTGCATGAGAAAAGAGCTCAAAAGACAAAGAGCCAACCAAGCTTTTAGGCAAAAGGGAAAGATAAGCAAAGAGCTTATAAGAAAGAACCATAGCATCATACTACATTAAGATTGTCATACTCGATCATCTTGGATCATATCATCAGAATACCATACATATAGCATACTTGGGATAGATGTCGTTGCATTTTTCTTAGTAGGTTGTGCACAAGTTTCGTATCCGCCTATTGTGCAATCGTGCTAGCGTCGCTCTAGTGTTGTGCAACAAGAGCATTTTCGTAGATTCCACATTTTGGCTCATTCCTTGGTTGCACGACCCCACTTATCTATTTGCGTGTGTATTTCCGTGTACCATATCTTGCTATTGGTCTACTTGTTGCATTTGCAAATTTTTGCATCTTTTCCAACATTATTGAGGCTCACTAACAATTGCATCAAATTTTGTGCCACCATCCTAACCACGCTCCACTATAAGCTTTTACTTGTGTAGGTGTGAGAAACCGACAAGAATTGGTACCGATTGTGCTATTTCCTTGTTCCACACTTGAGTGATCATTGATCCATCTTCAACATCGGTCAAGGTACATTTGGTATAAGTTCTTCTCTTTCTCCCACTCACATATTTGCTTGGAATGATGGATAGGCCAAGTACTTCTACCAATCCACTCTTCATCGAGCAAGACGACGACATGTCCTCCTACATCACAAAGAGCCACCTCTTTGGTGTACAATGAGCTTTGCATCAAGAGCAACATGCAATGAGCGACCGCATCGACCATCTCACCACCTACTTGCAACTCTCCGAGCAACGTACAAGAGACTACTTCGACAACAAGCTCGACGAACACAAACAAGAGAATGACGCAAGAATGGACGAGATCCGTGCCATGTTGGTCAACTGCTCTTCTACCACTTCGTCCTACTCAAGACGGAGCCACTCGAGTCGACACACTGACGACACTATCTCCGACTCAAGTACTGCGAAATCGAACACTCTTCGTCGTGCCGCGCGTCAAGATCGTCAAGCAAACCGCAATCCTCCACACGACAATGACTCTCAAGAGCAAGCTCGCGCGCAAGAACATTGACACCGTCAAAACCAAGCTACTTTCATGCAAGCACAAGAACGGCAACGTCTACGCCAACAACAAGAGGAAGAGCGAGCGCACCAACACCAAGATGCACAAGATGCCGAGGCACAACGCCAAGAACAACAACTACGCGAAGCTCAAGCACTCGAGGCGCAACGTGCCCTTAGAGATTCAAGTCAAGCCGTAGCCACATGCAACCGACAAGCTCGTGAGCAACAAGAAGCGCTTCGTGATGAAGTTCAAGAACGAATATATCAAGCTCGTGTGCATCGTCAAGCTGGACAAGCTCCCCCACAAGCTCGACAAGGACATCAAATTCAACAAGAGCAAGAAGATAATGGAAATCCTCCAAGACAAGAACAAGATGAGGAAGACAATCCTCCTCGTCAAGGACGTCATCATCCCCGACCCCAACACAATGAAGAGCAACGTTATGGAAAGCTAAAGTTCACCATGCCCAAGTTTTCCGGAAGCAATGATTCCAAAGAGTACCTTTAATGGGCATTGAAGGTTGACAAAATCTTCCGCTTGCACAACTATGAGGAAGAGAAGAATATCGCGATGGCATCCCTTGAGTTCCAAGACTACGTCCTCATTTGGTGAGAACAAGTCATTGAGCGCCGAGCGGCAAGAGGTGAACCACCCATCACAACTTGGGTGCAAATGAAGGATGTCATGAGAGCATGTTTCGTGCCTACCTACTACAACCGCGACCTCTTCAAGAAACTCCAACTACTCAAGCAAGGAACCAAGAGCGTTGAAGAGTACTACAAGGAAATGGAGATTGCCATGATACGAGTCAATGTCACGGAAGATGATGAGCAAACTATGGCACGTTTCTTGAATGGACTCAATCATCCAATCAAGAAGATCGCCGACTTCCAACCATACTCGAACTTCATCGAGCTAGTGCACCAAGCTACCAAAGCGGAATGTCAAGTGCAAGATGACTTCAAGTACGCCAAGTACTCATCCAAGTCCTATGGCTTCTCCAACAACCAAGCTTCAACGACTCCAACACCTTCTACCTCAACCAAGCCATCTACCAGAAACGGCGACAAGTTAAGTTACAAGAAAACTTCGACAACCTCAAGTCGTCCTCCTACAACAAGCAACTTCAAGCCGAGAGCTTCATCATCCACTACCCCACCCGATGAGACCATCAACACAAGTTCCTTCAAATGCTTCACATGCGGCAGCCGAGGCCACAAATCTTTTGAGTGTACAAACAAGCGCACCATGATCCTCACCAATGACGGAACCTATGACTCCATGAGTGAAGGAGAAATGGAAGCCCTTGAGCAAGTGGCCATACACCGGCAAGTGAATGAGGATGAAGATGATCAAGTCTTTTGTGACGATGATTCGAGCCCCGATCTCGTCGTATCCAAGGTCTTGACTTTTCAACATCAACAAGACGAAGAGCAAATATGCCATATCTTCCACACCAAGGCCGGCATCAATGGAAGGTCCGTCAAGGTCATCATCGATGGAGGGAGTTGCCATAACCTAGCAAGTGAAGAACTATGTTCCAAGCTCCAATTGGTCAAGATGAAGCACCCGCACCCATACAAAGTTCAATGGCTAAGCGACTCCGACACTATCCAAGTCGATGATAGGGTATAAGTTTTCTTCAAGATCGGAGCTTATGAAGACACTTTGGAGTGTGATGTCGTTCTGATGTCTGTCTGCCACCTCCTTCTTGGACTGCCATGGCAATTTGACCAAGGAGTCATCCACAACGGGCGTACAAATCACTATAGCTTCAAGATGAAAGAAGGAGTACGTACTACGACCTACGTCTCCAAGCCAAGTGATCGCCGACAAGCAAGCCACCCATCATGGAGAGAATAGTGAGAGAGCGAACCACCAAAAAGAGAGTGAGCGCCACAAGCCCAAATTGAGTGCCTCCACGATGAGCGACAAAAATAACTTAGTCCTATTTGCCACCAAATGTGAGATGAGAGAAGTGTGTGAGAAACCATCAAGTGTCATGCACTATGTCCTTTTGTGCAAGGACGAGGCACCAAAAGCTAACACCTCTCACAATCTACCTTTAGTGTTATCTTCTCTATTACAAGAATTCCAAGATGTATTCCCCGACGAGCTACCTCCGGGTCTACCACCACTACGAGGAATTGAGCACCGAATCGACCTCATCCCCGGAGCACCCCTTCCTAACAAGGCTCCCTACCGCGTCAACCCTGAGGAAACTAAGGAGATCCAATGGCAAGTACAACAACTCATCGACAACGGCCATGTACGAGAAAGTTTGAGCCCTTGTGCCGTCCTGGTAATCCTTGTTCCCAAGCAAGATGGTACATATCGCATGTGTTCCGATTGTCGTCCTATCAATGCTATTATCGTGCGTTATCGTTACCCCATTCCACGCCTAGATGATATGCTAGATGAGCTTAGCGGAGCCACATTTTTCCTAAAATTGACCTTAAAACTGGCTACTATCAAATACATGTAACGCCCACGATGCGGCTATATCTCCCACGTGTCGAGGCACGACTTAGAGGCATAACCGCAGTGTGGTTTTGTTGCAAGAAGGGTCATCTTCACACAATCCCATGTAATGAACAAGAATGGGATAACGAGAGTTGGCTTACAATCGCCACTTCACACAATACATAAATATAATCCATACATCATCCAAAATACACACATAGACCGACTACGGTCAAAAACCAAATGAAAATAAGATAACCCCAAATGCTAGATCCCCGATCGTCCCAACTGGGCTCCACTACTGATCATCAGGAAAAGACACATAGTAACGTCCACGTTCCTCATCGAACTCCCACTTGAGGTCGATCCCATCATCTGCACTGGCATCGTCGGCACCTGCAACTGTTTTGGTAGAATCTGTGAGTCACGAGGACTCAGCAATCTCACACCCACGAGATCAAGACTATTTAAGCTTATAGGAAAGGATGGTGTAATGAGGTGGAGCTGCAGCAGGCACTAAGCATATATAGTGGCTAACATACGCAAAAGAGAGCGAGAAGAGAAGCAACGGAACGGTCGTCATCTAGTAATGACCAAGAAGTGATCCTGAACACCTACTTACGTCATTCATAACTCAAACCGTGTTCACTTCCCGGACTCCGCCGAGAAGAGACCATCACGGCTACACACGCGGTTGATGTGTTTTAATTAAGTCAAGTAACAAGTTCTCTACAGCCGGACATTAACAAATTCCCATCTGCCTCATAACCGCGGGCACGGCTTTCGAAAGATAATACCCTGCAGGGGTATCCCAACTTAGCCCATCATAAGCTCTCATGGTCAACGAAGGATAAACCTTCTCCCGGAAAAACCCGACCAGTCTCGGAATCCCGGTTTACAAGACATTTCGACAATGGTAAAACAAGACCAGCAAAGCCGCCCGAATGTGCCGACAAATCCCGATAGGAGCTGCACATATCTCGTTCTCAGGGCACACCGGATTGTCCAAGCTACCGATAGGCGAGCCCAAAGTTGCCCCTGGTGGCCACCGGCGACTGACAGGTTCGACCAATACTCAGAGGAGCACTGGCCCGGGGGCTTAAATAAAGATGACCCTCGGGCTCGCGAAAACCCGGGGGAAAAGGCTTAGGTGGCAAATGGTAAAACCAAGGTTGGGCCTTGCTGGAGGAGTTTTATTCAAGGCGAACTGTCAAGGGGTCCCATAAATCACCCAACCGCGTAAGGAACGCAAACTCAAGGAACATAATACCGGTATGACAGAAACTAGGGCGGCAAGAGTGGAACAAAACACCAGGCATAAGGCCGAGCCTTCCACCCTTTACCAAAATATATAGATGCATTAATTAAATAAGAGATATTGTGATAGCCCAACAATATCCATGTTCCAACATGGAACCAACTTCAACTTCACCTGCAACTAGCAAAGCTATAAGAAGGGCTGAGCAAAAGCGGTAACTTAGCCAAACAACGGTTTGCTAGGAAAAGATGGTTAGAGGCTGTCATGGTAATATGGGAGGCATGATATAGCAAGTGGTAGGTAGCGCAGCATGGCAATAGAACGAACAACTAGCAAAGCAAAGATAGAAGTGATTTCGAGGGGTGGTCATCTTGCCTGCAAGGTTCTCAGAGTTGTCGAAAGCTTGATCCTCGTAAGCGTACTCAACAGGTTCCTCGTTCACGAACTCATCTCCCGGCTCTACCCAAGACAAGAACACAAGCAATGGAACCACAATCAATCACGGGAAATGCACAAGCAACATGATGCAAAACATGAATGATATGCAAGATATGATATGCGATGCATATGCGTGCTCCGGAAGGAAAAAAGATGAACAAGGCAGTAACTTGGCAAACCAAGCATGCCACTGGAAAGATGAAATAATTTCGGTCGAAATCGATATATAGATCACCGGAAACGGATGCACGGTTTGCAAATGGCAAGCAAAACAAGAATGACACGAATCTTCAATTAACAGCATGATAGCACTTAAAATGCATCAAGAAACTATGCTACAGCACTCCAACATAGCAACAAAGCATATGGTAGTAATCTACAGGAGATGCTTGACAAAAGATGAACACTGAGCTACGGCTAGATCACACCATAGCAGGTTCAAACAAGCATGGAAAAAGTGCAAAAGATAACAGGTTCACAGACTTGGTGAAATTACTGGACATAACTGAAACAGCATCAGGTAGCAATGTTCGGAGCACGAAATCAACATGCTACAGGAACTTAACATGACAAAACAAGGCATGGCAGTATTCTACTAAATGCATATGACAAACGTCCCTTACTGACCATAAGCCAAAAAGAACCAGAAGATATGATGGCAACCATGTAAACATAGCAAGTTCCGTTAACAGGTTTCAGACTTGGCAGAAAACAGAGAATGACAGAAACAATAATATGAAGGCATCTTGGTGAGCTTGATGCACTCACCACAAATCAATGCATGACAAAACAAGCATACCTACAGCAAGACGGCATGTTTAAGAAGCTATCCATGGCAAGAACAAAAACATAGCATGTATGGATCAACTACAACAAGCTTGGCAAAATTGAATAACACGTAAACAATCTGCCAGAAATATTTTATAGCAAATGTAGAGCAAGATTGAGTCATGCTATGGCACTCCATAATTGCAAACAAGGACAGGAATGGATCCATTACAACAATATATACAAAACATCCTTACTGAACATCTCCAAAATATGCATGGATCTCTTTGTAGCATCAAGTTTACATGGCAACAAAATAACAGCAGACAGACTTGGAGAAATTACTAAGTCCCTGAAATCAGAAACATCACGAGGCCTAGTTTGCATGCTTGTGCTAGTCACCACAGAGATCACAAAACTAGATGGCATACACCTCTGGAAAGATGTCATGGCATACAACAAAACACATGTAGAGCTCATGCCCATAAGGTGCACAGATTAAATGCAACAAAAATAACAAATCTCCAAGTTCTGCTAAGTAACAGCAGATAACAGCAACTAGCACTCTTGCACCAGATATTTGGGCATCAAGATGGACACAAATGAACATGGTGCAATGGAACAAAATGAAGAGCATCTCTAGGCGAACATTCCGATATATTGCATGCGCGAAACGGAGCTATATGCAGAGAGTTATGATGCGTTGAACAGGTGCACATATTGTAAAAATCATATGACTTAGAAATATTTCGGGGAGCATCTCGGGGTCAACCTTCGGGTTTGACCAGATCGGATCGGAGGAGCTCGAGCTCGGGCCTGCTCGCCGGCAACGGGAGTGGAGAGGGCGACGGCGGCCGGCGTCGGGGGGAGACGAAGGCGAGGAGGACGAGCCGGTCGGAGGGGGCACGGTCGCCGGCGGGCGGCGGCCGGCGCGCGGAGGCGCGGGCGGGTGCGGCGGCGGCGCGACGACGGCGACGGCACGGCGGCGGCCGGCGGAGGCGCGAGGGAGACGGCGGCGCGCGGGCGGGGCGCCGCGGGCTCGGGCGAGGGGGCACGGGCCCGGCGGGGGCCGGCCACGGGCCTGCGGGCTGCGGCGGCAGCGCGACGTACGGCCCGCTACGTGGCGCGCTGCGGCTGGCTGCGGCCGGTTCGTCCGGCGCCGGGCGGACACGTCCGGTGGCGTGGAGGAGCGGGTTAGGGTTTGGACTGCGAATGTAAATCGGGAGGGATGCATATATATAGCTAGAGGGAGCTAGGAGAGTCCAAATGAGGTGCGGTTTTCGCCCACACGATCGTGATCGAACGACCTAGAGCATGGAATAGAGTTTGGTTGGTTTTGGGATGTTTAGAGAGGGGTTTTGCTGCAACACACAAACGGACTTTGCGGTTGCCCGGTTAACCGTTGGAGTACCAAACGACCTCCAAATGGAACGAAACTTGACCGGTGGCCTACCGGTGGTATACCAAGGCCACTTGACAAGCCTCGGTCCATTTCGAGAACGTTTAACACCCGCTCACGAAAAGAAACAAGAGGGGTGCGCCGGAGGAGGTGGAAGTGCTGGATAGTAAAACGGACAACGGGGAAAATGTTCGGATGCATGAGACGAACACGTATGCAAATGCAATGCACATGATGACATGGTATGAGATGCATGACATGAACAAAATGCAAAACGAACACAAAACCCGACCACGAAGGGAATATCATAACACATAGCCAAAAATGGCAAGAGTTGGAGTTACAAGTATGGAAAGTTACATTTGGGGTGTTACAATACACATCCAAGAAGGTGATGAATGGAAAACCGCATTTAAGTCCAAATTTGGCTTATATGAATGGCTTGTTATGCCAATGGGTTTATCCGAAGCACCCGGTACATTCATGCGACTCATGCGTTTTGTTCTTCGACCCTATATTGGTGTATTTGTTGTGGTCTAGTTTGACGATATCCTTGTTTTTAGCAAATCTCTTAAAGATCATGTCACCCATCTTCAGACCGTATTGCAAACCCTCAAGAAAGAGCGCCTTTATGCTAATATGGACAAATGCCTTTTTGGTGTTGATAAGCTTCTTGTTGTATCTTCTAAGGGTGTTCATGTAGATGAATATAAGATCAATGCTATTAAAACTTGGCCCCAACCAACCAACTTAAAACAAGTGCGTAGCTTCCTTGGTTTAGCCGGTTTCTACCATAGATTTGTGAAGGACTTTAGCACTATTGCGTCTCCTTTACATGCTTTGAGTAAGAACAATGCACCTTTGTTTGGGGACCATCTCTAGATAGCGCATTCAATGAGCTCAAGAATTTGCTAACCCATGCTCTCGTGCTTGCATTACCCAACTTTGACAAACCATTTGAAATTCATTACAATGCTAGTGGTAATGGCATAGGTGGTGTGTTAACGCAAGACAAGCGCCCCATAGCTTACTTTAGCGAGAAACTTTCCAGAGCGCAACTCAATTACCCCATCTATGACAAAGATCTATATGCTTTAGTGCGAGTTTTGCATGAATGGGAACATTACCTTCGCCCTCATGATTTTGTCATCCATACCGACCATGAACCGCTTAAATACCTTAAGGGTCAAACTAAGTTGAACAAGCGTTATGCTAAATGGAGTGAGTTCATTGATTGATTTCCTTATGTCATTAAGTGCATTAAAGGTAAGGAAAATGCTGTGGCGGATGCACTTTCCCGTATATGCATGCTTGTTACTCAACTTGAATTGAACGTAATTGGTTCTAACCACATAAAAAACTTGTATGCGCATGATCCTACTTTTGCTATTCCTTATGCGAAGTGTTTAACGCATACATCTTGGGAACGCTATTACATCAAAGATGATTATCTTATGAGAGATAACAAACTTTGCATCCCCAAGTCTTCTCTTCATTTGTTGCTTTTGCAAGAATCTCATGGAGGAGGACTAATGGGAAACTTTGGACGGGACAAGACATTTGCCACGCTCTCCAAGAACTATTTTTGGCCCAAGATGTTCCGCGACGTCTCACGCTTCACCACTCGATGCTCTACATGTAGCAAAGCTAAGTCTAAAGTTTAATCTCATGGACTTTATATGCCCCTTCCAATTCCATATCACCCATGGGAGGATATTAGCATGGATTTTGTCCTTGGTTTGCCTAGAACTAGAAATGGAAAGGATTCCGTGTTTGTTGTTGTCGACCGATTCTCTAAAATGGCACATTTCATTCCATGCAACGATGCTTCACATGTTGAAAAACTTTTTTGTAGGGAAATCTTGCGACTACATGGAGTGCCAAAGACGATTGTCTCAGACCGCGATGTAAGTTCTTGAGTTTCTTTTGGAAGACCTTATGCACCAAGCTCGGAATCAAGCTCTTGTTCTCTTCGGCATACCATCCTCAAACCGACAGCCAAACGGAGGTGACAAACCGTACGCTCTCCACTCTACTACGTGTGTTGATAAAGAAGAACATCAAGGAGTGGGAGGAGTGCCTACCTATCGCTGAGTACGCCTACAACCATGCAAGACATTTGACTACCGGCAAGTCCCCCTTCGAGGTCGTCTACGATTTCAACCCGTTGTCCCCATTGGACATTCTCCCTCTACCACTACAAGAGCGCACCAACATGGACGCGAGTGACTGAGTGAACTACCTCAAGAAGATGCATGAAGATACAAGGCACACCATTGAGCGCCAAGTGCACCAACTCGCGACCAAGCTCAACGTCAACAAGCAACCCATGATATTCAACATTGGAGATCTTGTGTGGCTACACCTTCGCAAGGACCGCTTCCCCAACGAACGCAAGTCCAAACTTCTACCACGAGCCGATGAACCCTTCAAGGTGCTTGCATGCTACAACAACAACGCCTACAAGATCGACATCCCACGCGACAAGTACTCCATGAGCGACATCTTCAACGTCAAAGTTCTCTCTCCCTACCATGGTGACGAAGATTTTGATCCGAGGTCGGATCTTTCCCAAGGGAGGGGAGATGATGCGGACCATCCTATGGTCATCCCCATGGACCTACCATCGTCTCACCAAGTGCCAAGAGGACCTATGACACAAGCACGAGCTAGAGCTCTCGAGACCGAGGTGACTTCCTTCCTTAGTGATATCACATATGATCCACTCGATACATGGCTACTACCTAAGTCCGAGGTGTTGTGCATGATTAGGTACCAAGAGGACCCTCCCGAAGATGCACGTGAAGACGGAAAAGTCCCCAAGTTCACGGAAGAAGAGAACCAACAGAAGGAATCAAGAACAGCTCCTAGGTCCCGGACATCCAGCCCCTGGAGGTGTCGCCTGCAGCAACGGACCAGCGGCCAAGTCTACAGGGCCCGGACATCTGGCCTCAGCCCGGACATGTGGCCCGATAACCCGGACATCCGGCCCCCGCTCGAAAATCCGGTGCCCATCACCGAACGCACCCGAAGCTGAACCACGTCAGCCCGGACATCCGGCTCTTCCCGAGCCGCCGGACATCCGGCCACCAGCCCGGACATCCAGACCCCGCCTATCCAAAGAGCGTCAAGGCCAGCCCCGACCGCCCGGACATCCGGCACCTCGTGAAGGCCCGGATATCTGGCCCGACGCCCGGACATCCAGCCTCCCCTGTCTACGCATAGTGTAAGGGCCGAGGCCCATGTACCCCTTCGCCCACCTAGACTATATATACTCCTCCTCCTCCCTCTTTCTAGGGTTAGCATTGTGATAGCTCATATGTGAGATAGAGCCTCGCTCATCCATCTGGATCTACTCCACTCAGGGAGACCGTCGCGTCTTCGGAGAAGATCCACCTTGGATTCAAGACCTCCTCACGGAGAAGAACTAGTTACCTATGTATCATCCTTTGTTGGATTTGGAACATGTGATCTCTATGTGTACTCGGATCTAGCATATGTGTGACCTAATCTTGTTGGTTTGAGTGATTCTCTCGTGTTTCCCCTCGTGATTTCTCCTTGTGTTCTTCGTGTTCATCACGGGATCCGCTCCTTTCGTGAAAGATCGATCATCTAGGGTTCCACCCTACATCACTGCGGTAGGCCCTACTTCAACGGACGACCCCAACAACGCTGGCGGTCCTCCATCGACTTCGTGATGATATTATTCAATGGCGTTAGTCCTCATTTTTCATCCCTTTTGGTCATTCGATGACAAAGGGGGAGGAATTTGAGTTAGTCTTCAAGTGGGTATTATATATGGGCGCTTTTTCTTTAAGTTACAACTCTTGCTCATCTGAGGTGTTTGCTCTGATGAGTTGTAAACTTAAGTCCTATGGTGGTCTGATACTTTTGAACTGCTTTCTGCATGCTTGTTTCGTCAAGTACCTTAATGCACACATGCTGAATTTCGTCAGACACCATATTTCATCATGCATTTCAAATTCTTCATATCATATGTTAAATGCGTGTATGAATTACAAGATGTAGGGGGGAGATCTCCATGAGTTTACTCTACAATGTGCATTTGCTATCCAAAGCAAATTCCTCAAATATGCACATCTTCAGGGGGAGTTCTTCTATATCTTGCAATCAAATTCCTCAATATCAGTATTTACACTTCATATGTTTATCCCCGTTGAGAACTTAACCTATTTGTCATCAATCACCAAAAGGGGGAGATTGTAAGTGCATCTAGTGCCCCTTAGTGATTTTGGTGTATTGGAGACTTATAGGTTAAGGGACTAATGTGTTTGTGTGTGTACACAGGTTCTATAAGTCTATGACGAGTTTGATATTTATGAAGAAAGTCGGCCCCTAAATATGAATGTCTTCAGTTGAAGACTTTGGTTTTCTTGAAGACCCCTAAATATGAATGTCTAATGTGTTTGTGAATGTCTCATAGTGAGTGACATATACAACCACACCATCCTTGTCTGCATTAAGGCCCTAGTTGAAATAGAAACAAATTCTGAATTACTTTCCAATATAAAAACACAAGTTATTTAAACCACTATGTAGAGTCAAAAGTATGCATGATAGGGAAGGTAGCATGGCATTGGAGCTAATAAAATCTTGCATTATTTATTACCACATAATTAGATGAAAAACTACAATCAAGATCGGCAAATAAGGAAATCACATTGGGCAGCTCTGTGGGGGGGGACACATCCTCAAAGGGGGGAAACTGCTCCTGCAGGGTAACGGGGGTTGTAACCTCAAACATGGTGTTGACCAGGCTGTGAGCGTATCTGGGGTCGGCTCCGTGGTGGCCTCCATCTTCTTGGTGTTCTCTGTCTCGTTGAGATCAGCCTCCCGCGTCTGCTCCAACATCGGCAGATCTTTTGCCTGGTTCTCCTTGATCCATCATGAAACTGACGAATAGAAGACCAATGAAAGGAAAACACAATCGTATGATAAACTCTTGGATAGATCGATTGGAAAGAATAGCTTGGAGGTGCTTTCGTACCCTACAAAAGATTTCTTCTTATGTTCTCCGCTAGATAGGAACTTTGGAGTGATTCTTCATCGCACGTTGAGGGATGGTTATATGATCCAATTATATTAGCATTGTTTGAGAGAATGCACTAGCGAAAGTACGGACACTAGGCCTCATTTTCAAGCATTCCAATATCGTTTGTGCTCCATTTTATCAATTACTACCTTGCTGTTTTTATTGTTCTTCTTACAAAAACCAATATCTACTACCCATATTACACTTGTATCACCATCTCTTCGCCGAACTAGTGCACCTATACAAATTACCATTGTATTCAGTGTGTTGGGGACATAAGAGACTTTTTATTATTTGGTTGCATGGTTGCTTGAGAGAGATCATCTTCATCCTACACCTCCCACGGATTGATAAACCTTAGGTCATCCACTTGAAGGAAAATTGCTACTGTCCTACAAAACTCTGCGCTTCGAGGCCCAACACGAGTCTACAAGAATAAAGTTGCGTAGTACACATCACTTCCCCCTAGATGGGAGAAGTGTTCCACCCTCTGGCCCATGGCCTCCATGGCGGCGGAGGGGCGGGAGCCCCACCGAGATTGGATCTCCCTCTCTATTTCTTTCTGTTTCTGCGTTCCTGTTTTCTGGCCTTTCACCGTTTCTTAAATTCCCGAAGATCTGTAACTCCGATTGGGCTGAAATTTTAACACGATTTTTATCAGGATATTATCTTTCTTGTGGCGAGAGAAGGGAAGCAACCGTATTACGGGGTGGCCACAAGCATACCAGAAGCGCCCTTGGTAGGGGACACACCCCTAGGGCTTGTGGGCCCCTCGGGCATCGTCTCGCGTTGATTCTTTTTCCCAAAAATCACATATATTCCAAAAATAAATCTCCGTAAGTTTTATCGTGGTTGGACTCTGTTTGATATGAATGTTCTGCGAAACAAAAAACATGTAACAAATAGGAATTGGCACTGGGCACTGGATCAATATGTTAGTCCCAAAAATAATATATAAATAGTTGCCAAAAGTATATGAAAGTTGTAGAATATTGGCATGAAACAATCAAAAATTATAGATACGACGGAGACGTATCACTCTTCTAGGGTTTAGTTCATTCGATCTCGTGGTAGGTCAACTCTGTAACCATCATACACACATCAATACAATCAAGCAGGACATAGGGTTTTACCTATTTGAGAGGGCCCGAACCTGGGTAAATACAGTCCCTGTGTTTCCAGTTCCACATTGATCCAAGATCCACAGCTCGGGACCCCCTACTCGAGATCCGCCGGTTTTGACAACGACAAGGGGAGCGGACTATCTCTCTCTTGAGATCCTACCGGGAGGTGCCGACACACGCGGCCTAACCGTAGTGGAGGATGCCATGCCGGGCGACAGAGCTGCGGGCAACCGCTTTGCTCTGAAGGATGGCTTAGTGGAGGGAGACGGTCCTGCTGGCAGCAGTGAAAGATTTCTCCTAAAAACACCCCGGTCGTCCCCTACAGTGGAGGCCGCTTGGCCCTGGGTCTAGTGCTCAGCTTGGCGGCTCCTCGTGTGGGCCATCCAACCATGAACTCCAGGGACCTCTTCCAGGCGGCGCATCTGGCGATCGACCAGCTGGGCACTGGACTGGCAGCCAAAAAGTTTGCCTTGTGTTGCGGGAAACCACGGCCACCTATAGGACCAAGAGCCCCTTTCTGGTTCAGCGGGGGGTGGACGTTGCACAAAGAGCAGTGGATCGTGGAACAACATGGCAGAGATCACATGGGTAGTCTTTACCCAGTTTCGAGCCGTCGTGAGGCATAAACCCCTACTCCTACTTTGGTGGAGAGATGGTGGAAAAATGGTGGTGAGCCAGCACGCTTGCCCGACAGGGTTTGCCTAGAGGCGAGAGCGGTTGTGCGCGTATGAGTGTGTGAGGGTGTGGTTTTGCCAACCAACTCTCCAACCCTTTCTACGGTTGCCTTGGGCCTCCTTTTATAGATCAAGGGGTCACCAAAGTGCAAATCAGTCATTATGCACTGATTAGATAGCAAACAGTGCTATCATACCTAACTTTGCAGGCTGACGGAGCACATTAAATGCACCGCTCAACGTCACATTGCAGCTTGCCCGGCAGGCCCTGCCGGGCTGTTTTGCCGGCTTTGCGCCTACTTGCTTGACACGTCTTAGGATGAGTGTCATTTGGAGGTGTTTTCTATAGGAAGTGGCTGCCATGTGGCGAATAGCAGTCACTTTGGAGCTTGACACCGCACTGATCGACGACGTGCGTCGTGATGAGGTGGTGCGGTGATTTGGTTCTGCCTCCGTAAGCCCCGACAGGCCTGTCGGGACGGTCTGGAGGCTTGCTTCCGGGGGTAACTTCATCCTTGCCAGGCTCGCCTGCCCGCTAAGGGAGGTTTTTCCCTTAGTGATATCTTGCTTCTCTGGCTCTCCTTGGTCTTCCTCATCTGTACTTGCACTCTTGCTTCTCTGGCTCTCCTTGGTCTTCCTCATCTGTACTTGCACTACAAAAAAATACACTTCTGTCATGATACGTGTTTGTCACAGTAGGTCACGTTTTCTGTCATGCATGTACATCCATGACGATTTTATGACAGAATCAAGATAGTCATACCTGTGCTGTCGTAGAAGTGTTCCATGACATTACCAAAATTGTCATCATGGAAGTGTCCACTTCCATGACGATAAATGGTGCGTCATCGAAGTGCTTTCTTCAAGGGTAATCAACAGGTGGCATCCACCGTAACTGGTCGCCGTTAAGCTATCGGGTCCGGTTTTGGGTCCGATAACCCGCTAACAGCCACAACCAATGGCGATTTTCCACGTGTAAAATTCTCATTGGCCAAGGGAACCATGTGTCAGCTCCGCATTGGCATAGATGTCACTCATCCAATGGGCGAGATGCGCCTATGATATGTTGACACATGGACGGGCCAAAAAGTGGCCCATAAATATTAAATGGGCCGACCCAACTAAAGGCCCACAAGATTTTGCAGACGATAATGGGAAGGCCCAGCTAAAGGCCCACAAGATTTTGCAGACCATAATGGCCGGCCCAGCTAAAGGCCCACAAGATTTTGCTAACCATAATAGGCCGGCCCAGCTAAAGGCCCATAAGATTTAGAAGACACTGGTGGGCCGGCCCGTTAACAGGCTGCCATGTTTTGGGCCAAATGTTGACCCATATTTCATCCGGTCCATTAATAGCCTGCCACGTTCTGGGCCTAATAAGGGTCCATATGAGATCCGACCCATTAATAGCCTACCATGTTCTAGGCCATATTACGGCCCATATCAGATCCGGACCTTTGAGAGCTTTGGGCTAAATTTTGGCCCATATCAGATTCGGCCCGTCAACTGGACGCTATGCTTTTGGGCACACTTGAGGCCCGGTTAGGATTTCTGTTTGCTAAAGGCCCATTTAGTAGTACGGCCTGATATTAGTTTCGGCCTGTTAAAGGCCCGTTTAACATTTCGGCCCTATATTTCTTTCGGCCTGTTAAAAGCCCATCATATAGTTAGGCAAAACTATGGCTCGCTCTGCATTCGGCCTGCTCATACCCAATAATCTGCTTGGGCCAAACAAGGACCGAGACAATTTTGGCCTATTAACAGCCCATAATGTGATTGGCACAATCATGGGCCGGGGTCTATTTCATCCTGCTGTTGGCCCGTGAGCTATTCAGCACGTTTCAGGCCCAGCGTACTAAAAGCCCATTGAATTTTCTTGCGAAAATAGGGCCGACGGTTTACTCGGCCTATTAAAGGCCCGATACTACTAGTGGGCCAGTTTACATTTAGGCCTGTTAACGGACCCACATGATTGGGCCCATGATGTGGCCCATACATAGTGATTTTCATGACGGCCCGATTATGTACCGCAATTTTACGGTTTGGCCGGTTTACATTTCATGGAGCGAAGACAGGATATATGTACATTAAAATAACTGCAGCATTGTGAATAAGAAAAAACCTAGACTATACAATAAAGAAATTACGGCATATTACATCCACTGGGCATCAAAGTTCGCCACTATGATAATAAAGTACAAGCAGACAGCAGATTACATACACTTGGCATCAAAGATCGCCAGCAGTGCAAACAAACACACCGACAAAATAATATACAAAACCGTCAACACTTCAATAGAGTTCAAGAAAGGTTAGCCCTGCTCGGGAGCTGCAGTGCAAGCAGCTAAGCAAGCTGATGAGACTTCGCTTGTTTGACGCTTATATCATCCTCACTCTGAAAGAGAAACAAGCAGACAGATGACAGTTTTTGCACATATAAGTATCAGAGCTGACAATTCATCACATTTCTTATTGGTGAATAAAGTGACACAGTTTAAAATAGCATTAACAAAATATGATATTGTTCAGGTGAAGACATGGCAGGAAATGACACTGTGAAGGAGTTGGCAGCTTCACGACACCACTGATTACAGATCAAGAACTCATAAGTATCAATGGTTAGTATGCTGTCAATTTATCCCATTTCAGATTGGCAAATAAAGAGACGGTTTAAATAATAGTTGAATGATATGACATTGTTCATAGTTAAGACATTGCAGAATATGACATTGTGTTGTAGTGGGTAGGTTCACCACACCACTGGATTACGGATCAAGAATAGAAGCATACATGCAGTGCAAAAGAAGATCACTTGCTCTGTATAGTTTAATTTACATGGTATGAAGAAAGAACTTGGTTGTACAACTAAAAACTTAAATTGAGAAGGACAAACATTTGTTTATGAACTACATAATAAACTTTAAACATGCAATTTGATGCAAACACCAAAAGTAAACAACTATTGCAGTCATGCCTAACCAAATATACACAACAAAGTTTGAAGGCTTGAGAAGGAAAAACGTACATTAGTTGTGAAGACCGGCTCTATAAAGCCCTTGTCCATGCTGATGGGGGGGCAATTCAAGAAGTTTACCACATAATCTTCTTCATAAGCGTTGCCTTTATTCTACATTTTGTTAAGAGTAAATATAGATGTGATAATATAAGAAAAAATGGAGAATATTTAAGATAAGATGAAGAGTGATGCTACATAACCAAGTAGCTACAAATGTTAGTATAGGGATACAGGCAAAAGGTACAGCCAAGAGCAATGTAGAGCTAAACTTCTTCAGTACCATCGGTGTTATCCAACCTTATGGTAAGAGTAAATATAGATCTGATGTGTAGAAAATGGAGGGCAACGGAAAATAAGCTACAGAGTAATGGTACATGAACAACTAGCTGTCAATATAAGTACACTGATACATAATGGTACTTACAAGAACAATGCAGAGCTAAACTTTTTCATTGGCATTGGATATATTCTGCACTAATGTAACCATTCATAGAGATCAGATAATTTGGAGCGACCAATTGATAAGAAAGCGGTCATGCATACTGCTGTCACATAATGAACCAGGTATGAATGCAAGTACAGTGATACAGGACAACAAGTGCTAACAAGAGCAAAGCAGCGGGCAGCATATTTACGATATCTTGTCGTCCTTTTCAAATCGGAATTCTTCTTCGAGCAGATTTCCTGCAAAAGAGATCAGTAAGGCACATGTGGAAAAGTAGAAGTTCAAATTGTCATGTGATATCATAGATAGTACCGCATCCTAGGAACGAGACCAGTGCATAACAATGTTTTTCCCTTCAATGTCTTCAAAATTTAGCACAGGAGACTTCACTGGAAATTCGTTTATAGACTTGCCATCAAAGTGTGATTTCCTCTGGTAACACAGATACTGTTGCAATGCTTGTCATGACTATCCATATTGACCATCGCCTACTTACAACAATGTAATGTAAATAATTGATGTGTTCAATCAGCAGAAAACAGAAAAATAATCACCATGAATAATAGCACTTACACGTAAGTGGGACAGGAAGATGTGAAAATGGCGTTTGTCTTCACTATAATCTTCCCATGATGGGAATATATGCATGTAGTCCCTAACAACATTGAAAGCATTGTATTTTAAACTGGGAATAACTGGAATGGGGTTCCAATCTACAGGAATTGGACGTCTCTGCAGTTGGGATAGGTCTTCGGCCGATGACTTGCTGTACTTTTTGCTGGAGTGGGATATTTCTGTGGTACGGTTGGTGCTATGGCAACTGAAATCGGCATACCTTTTGCTGGAGTGTGGGTCCTGTGTGGTGGGGCTAGCATTATGGCCAGTGAAGTATGGGTACAGTCTGCTGGAGTCGGTCCTACGTTTTGTGTCACTGGTTGTAGAGCCAATATAAGTGGGGTGTTGTCTGATTTCTCCAGCACCACCACATTTTCCAGCGACTTTGCTGGTGCTCCTTCAGGTTCGGCAATCACCCTCTTCCTTTTTGATGTCTGATGCACAAGAACATAATTTGAGTGAAAAACAAGGTATGGTGATAGATGGAATATGTATTGATAATGGATGGGCATGGCATCTTGACATATATGATGAGTAAACTAAGCAGATGGCGGTGCAACAAAGTAGAAGAAATGCAAGACACTGCTACCTCTTGAGCATGCGTTGGTTTTCCCTTGAAGAGGAAAGGGTGATGCAGCAAAGTAGCGTAAGTATTTCCCTCAGTTTTTGAGAACCAAGGTATCAATCCAGTAGGAGGTTACATGCAAGTCACCTCGTACCTACACAAACAAATAAGAACCTTGCAACCAACGCGATAAAGGGGTTGTCAATGCCTTCACGGCCACTTGCAAAAGTGAGATCTGATAGAGATAATAAGATCAATATGTTTGGTATTTTTATGATATAGATTGGAAAGTAAAGATTGCAAAATAAAAGACGGAAGAAATAGTAAATTGATAGGAAAATAATATGATGGAAGATAGACCCGGGGGCCATAGGTTTCACTAGTGGCTTCTCTCAAGATAGCATAACCTACGGTGGGTGAACAAATTACTGTCGAGCAATTGATAGAAAAGTGCATAGTCATGAGAATATCTAGGCATGATCATGTATATAGGCATCACGTCCGTGACAAGTAGACCAAAACGATTCTGCATCTACTACTATTACTCCACATATCGACCACTATCCAGCATACATCTAGTGTATTAAGTTCATAAGAACAGAGTAATGCATTAGGCAAGATGACATGCTGTAGAGGGATAAACTCAAGCAATATGATATAAACCCCATCTTTTTATCCTCGATGGCAACAATACAATACGTGCCTTGCTGCCCCTGCTGTCACTGGGAAAGGACACCGCAAGATTGAACCCAAAGCTAAGCACTTCTCCCATTGCAAGAAAGATCAATCTAGTGGGCCAAACCAAACTGATAATTCGAAGAGACTTGCAAAGATATTTAAATCATACATATAAGAATTCAGAGAAGAACCAAATATTGTTCATAGATAATCTTGATCATAAACACACAATTCATCGGATCTCGACAAACACATCGCAAAAAGAATTACATCGAATAGATCTCCAAGAAGATCGAGGAGAACTTTGTATTGATATCCAAAGAGAGAGAAAAAGCCATCTAGCTAATAACTATGGACCCGAAGGTATGTGGTAAACTACTCACACATCATTGGAGAGGCTATGGTGTTGATGTAGAAGCCCTCCGTGATCGATTCCCCCTCCGGTTTAGCGCCGGAAAAGGCCCCAAGATGGAATCTCACGGGTACAGAAGGTTGCGGCGGTGGAGATAGGGTTTCGTGGTGCTCTCGGATGTTTTCTGGGTACATGAGTGTATATAGGCAGAAGAAGTAGGTCGATGGAGCCACGAGGGGCCCACGAGGGTGGGGGCACGCCTCCCTGCCTCGTGGCTTCCTCGTTGCTTGCTTGACGTCCACTCCAAGTCTCCTGGATTGCGTTTGTGCCAAAAATAACTCTCCCGAAGGTTTCATTCCGTTTGGATTCCGTTTGATATTCCTTTTCTGCGAAACACTGAAATAGGCAAAAAAAACAGCAATTTGCACTGGGCCTTCGGTTAATAGGTTAGTCCCAAAAATAATATAAAAGTGTACAATAAAGCCCATTAAACATCCAAAACAGATAATATAATAGCATGGAACAATCAAAAATTATAGATACGTTGGAGACGTATCAAGCATCCCCAAGCTTAATTCCTGCTCGTCCTTGAGTAGGTAAATGATAAAAACAGAATTTTTGATGTGGAATGCTACCTAGCATAATTTTCTGAGTAATTCTTTTTATTGTGGCATGAATGTTCAGATCCGAAAGATTCAAGATAAAAGTTTAATATTGATATAAAAATAATAATACTTCAAGCATACTAACTAAGCAATTATGTCTTCTCAAAATAACATGGCCAAAGAAAGCTTATCCCTACAAAATCATATAGTTTGGCTATGCTTCATTTTCGTCACACAAGAATGCTCTCATCATGCACAACCCCGATGACAACCCAAGCAATTGTTTCATACTTTAGTAATCTCAAACTTTTTTCAACTTTCACGCAATACATGAGCATGAGCCATGGACATAGCACTATGGGTGGAATAGAGTATAATGATGGGGGTTGTGTGGAGAAGACAAAAAGGAAGAAAGTCACATTGACGCGGCTAATCAACGGGCTAGGGAGATTCCCATCAATTGATGTCAATGCAAGGAGTAGGGATTGCCATGCAACGGATGCACTAGAGCAATAAATGTATGAAAGCTCAACAAAAGAAACTAAGTGGGTGTGCATCCAACTTTTTGCTCACGAAGACCTAGGGCATTTGAGGAAGCCCATTGTTGGAATATACAAGCCAAGTTCTATAATGAAAAATTCCCACTAGTATATGAAAGTGACAAAATAAGAGACTCTCTATCATAAAGATCATGGTGCTACTTTGAAGCACAATCGTGAAAAAAGGATAGTAGCATTGTCCCTTTTTACTATTTTCTCTTTTTTTGCCTTCCTTTTTTCTTTTTTTATTTGGCCTTTCTTTTCTTTTTTTTCTTTTCTTTTTTTATTTTGGACAATGCTCTATTAATGATGATCATCACACTTCTATTTATTTACAACCCAATGCTTACAACTCGATACTAGAACTAGATATGACTCTATATGAATGCCTCCGGCGGTGTACCGGGATGGGCAATGAATCAAGAGTGACATGTATGAAAAATTATGCATGGTGGCCTTGCCACAAATACGATGTCAACTACATGATCATGCAAGGCAATATGACAATGACGAAGCATGTCATAACAAATGAAACGGTGGAAAGTTGCATGGCAATATATCTCGGAATGGCTATGGAAATGCCATAATAGGTAGGTATGGTGGCTGTTTTGAGGAAGATATAAGGAGGTTTATGTGTGATAGAGCATATCATATCACGGGGTTTGGATGCACCGGCGAAGTTTGCACCAACTCTCAAGGTGAGAAAGGGCAATGCACGGTACCGAAGAGGCTACCAATGATGGAAAGGTGAGAGTGCGTATAATCCATGGACTCAACATTAGTCATAAAGAACTCACATACTTATTGCAAAAATCTACAAGTCATCAAAAACCAAGCATTACGCGCATGCTCCTAGGGGGATAGATTGGTAGGAAAATACCATCGCTCGTTCCCGGCCGCCACTCATAAGGATGACAATCAAAGAACACCTCATGTTTCAAATTTGTCACACAACGTTTACCATATGTGCATGCTACGGGACTTGCAAACTTCAACACAAGTATTTCTCAAATTCACAACTACTCAAATAGCATGACTCTATATCACCATCTTCATATCTCAAAACAATCATCAAGTATCAAACTTCTCATAGTATTCAATGCACTTTTTATGAAAGTTTTTATTATATCCATCTTGGATTCCTATCACATTAGGACTAATTTTATAGCCAAGCAAATTACCATGCTGTTCTAAGGGACTCTCAAAATAATATAAGTGAAGCATGAGAGATCAATAATTTCTATAAAATAAAACCACCACCGTGCTCCAAAAGATATAAGTGAAGCACTAGAGCAAAATTATCTAGCTCAAAAGATATAAGTGAAGCACATAGAGTATTCTAATAAATTCCGATTCATGTGTGTCTCTCCAAAAGGTGTGTACAGCAAGTATGATTGTGTTAAACTAAAAAGCAAAGACTCAAATCATACAAGACGCTCCAAGCAAAACACATATCATGTGGTGAATAAAAATATAGCCTCAAGTAAAGTTACCGATAGACGAAGACGAAAGAGGGGATGCCTTCCGGGGCATCCCCAAGCTTAGGCTTTTGGTTGTCCTTGAATTTTACCTCGGGGTGCCTTGGGCATCCCCAAGCTTAGGCTATTGCCACTCCTTATTCCATAATCCATCAAATCTTTACCAAAAACTTGAAAACTTCACAACACAAAACTCAACAGAAAATCTCATGAGCTCCGTTAGCGAAATAAAACAAACCACCACAAACTTTATTTATATTGGTGTTAAAACTACTGTATTCCAACGTCTCTATGGTTCATACCCCCCGATACTAGCTGATGCGGAGCATCCGACGATCATCCCCATGTACACTCGAGCCTACGCCATTGGACCTAAGGTGAACTCGCTCCTTTCCGAATCTTCCCTTTCCGCATGCAAGACATGGATGCTACTTCAAGCGCGGACCTTGTTCATACTCAGGTACACACGAGGAGACCATGGAGAACCCAAGGACCAATGCCAAGCGTGCGTGGAAGCAAAGGAAGGAGAAGGAAGAAGAGACAGCTGCTACAGGCCCCGGACATCTGGACCAGCCCGGACATCCGGCCCGACCCCCGGAAATCCGGCGCCCATCACAGAAGACACCCGAAGCTGAACCAAGTCAGCCCGGACATCCGGCCCCCAGGCCCGGACATCCGGCCCAGCTCCCGGAAATCCGGCGCCCGATCATAGAAGCTGGACCCTGCCAGCCCAGACATCCGGCCCCAGCGCCCGGACATCCGGCGTCTCGGGAAGGCCCGGACATCCGGCCCCCTCTGCCTGCGTGCAGCGCATCTGGGCCGAGGCCCATGTACCCCTTCGTCCCTTAGACTATATATACTCCCCCACCTCCTCCTAGTTAGGGTTAGCAAAGGATTAGCTCATTTAGAGATAGAGCTTTGCTCATCCATTACGGATCTACTCCACGAGAGAGACCGCGGCCCCTCTTCGGAGAAGATCCACCTTGGATTCAAGACCTCCTCACGGAGAAGACCCCCATCAAGACCTCCTTACGAAGAAGAACTGGTTACCTTTGTATCGTCCTTTGTTGGATTTGGATCTTGTATCTTACCTTTGTGTTCATCGATCTAGCGCATGTGTGATCTATTCTTGTTGGTTGAGTGATTCTCTCGTGTTTTCCCTCGTGTTTTCCCTCGTGTTTCCCCTCGTGTTCATCACGCTGTTCGTAGGGATCCGCTCCTTTCGTGAAAGATCGGCCACATAGGGTTCCGCCCTACATCATCTTGGTATCAGAGCTTAGGTTTATTACGAACTTGGAGCCTCCCCATTGTGTTTTCTAGCCTAGTTTTGTTGATTTCATCCTAAATTCGAAAATCCCCACCAAAAATAGCCCCCAAATTTTTTTGTGATTCGTTGGTTTGATGATGTTTTGTTGATTTTGTTCCATGGATTTGCTTTGTTACTTGTGGATCTAACTTTCCCCCACTTTTCCCCACTTTCCATCCACGAAATCTCCGCAATTTTGCCCCTGAAATCATCAATTTCCGCCCACAAAATCGAGTTCCTCGAGTTCATCCTCAGATTTGGAGCCCGGACATCCGGCCCGTAGCCCCGGACATCTGGCCCCCCGGACATCCGGCCCGTGGCCCGGACATCCGGCTCCTGGAGCGCATTTTCGTGCGCGGTTCTGGACATCAGGTCCCGGAAATCCGGCCAAACCCCCGGATGTCCGGCCCCTGTCATTTCAGCTTTTCTCGTTTCACCGTTTTGACCATAACTTTCACATCCGGAGTCCGATTTTCGCGTTCTTTAGCTCGTTGAGTAGCTATTGACATCCTCTATCCATCTAGATAGGTTCCATCACCATTTGACTCCATAAATTTTTTGGCATTTTGGCATCTTTGCCTGGGACTTCCACCATAACTTCCGCATAACCACCACCGACTTCCGCAACCTAACCAATTTTGTTTCCCTTTGCATTTGAGGTTGTTTGAGTTGTGATTCAAGTCTCCTAAGGTGTTTCGGCTACTTAGGGACAGTTGCTTCTTCATCAACCACCACCATAACTTCCGCATAGGCTTACCCACAATACACTTTCGCCAACCCAACTATAACCCAATTTTGTTTGTGTTGTGAGTTGTGTCTCCTAAGGTGTTTCGGCTACTTAGGGACGTGCTTCCAACTCCGACACCGTGTATAGTATACCACCTTACCCTCGACTTCCGCATTGCGTCTCAAAACCCCATCATTGCATTTCCGTAATCCCATTGAGTTTCCGCAAAACCACCACCGCATTCCCGCTACCACCATTTGACTTTTGTCCTTGAGATTTTGAGTTGTGGTTTTTCCGTTTCCTAAGGTGTTTCGGCTACTTAGGGACGAGTCTCCATCATCTTGGTATCTACATCAAGAACACCGCCACTCATCATCGCCAAGGACGGTAACCTCGACAACACCATTGTATATTCCCCTTGCAATTGCATTGATAACCCCTAGCCCATTTTGCGTCACTTGCCTATCGAGACTAGCCATTTGAGTATTGCCGGCAACGTTACTTGTGCACATTAGTGGTCTACACCTTCCATTGCATACATACCATATCATATTGGTATCATATAATCTCGTGTGCCTCAAGATTGTTCCCACATATACACAATTGCTATCTTGGTTTGTGCATTTTTCAAAGTGGCCATACATAAAAAAAATAAGCTTTTAAGCAAAAGAGAAAGAGCAAATAGCTTGTAAGCGAGTGCCATAGCATCATACCACATTGCACATAAGATTGTCATATCCAATCATCTTGGATCATCTTGAGAGAAACACCGGGAGCCATACATACATAGCATACTTGGGATAGAAGTTTATCCATTTTGCATATCATAGGTTGTGCACAAGTGTCATATCCGCCTATAGAGCAATCGTGCTAGCGTCTCTCTTGAGTTGTGCAACACGAGCGTTTTCCGTGGACTCCACATTTTGTGCTCATTCCTTGGTTGCACGACCCCATTTTTCTATCCGTGTGTGTGTTTCCGTGTACCATTCTTTGCTATCGGTCTACTTGTTTCACTTGCGAATTTGTGAATCTCTTTCAACATTATTGACTCTTGCTAACATTTTGCATCAAATTTTTGTGCCAATATCCTCACCGAGCTCCACTATAAGCCTTACTTGTGTAGGTGTGAGAAACCGACAAGAATTGGTACCAATTGTGCTATTTCCTTGTTACACATTGAGTGATCATTGATCCATTTTCAACATCGGTCAAGGTACATTTGGTATAGTTCTTATCTTTCTCCCACTCATATTTGCTTGAGTCTTGTGATGGATAGGCAAGGCATTTCATCTCCGGTCTTCGAGAACAACGACGACGCAAACAACCACATCACCAAAGCGTCCATCTTCGATCTACAACGACAAATGCAAGGCACACAATCTACCTTGCGAGAGCGCCTCGACAACCTCACCATCGACATACGACACTCCGAAGCAAGGAAAAGGGACTACATAGACACCAAGTTGGGCGAGCTAAAGGATCAACTACGCGACATGGTGGCCGACTACAAGTCTTCTTCCCCTTCATCATCCTCAAGGCAGCGGCGAGCAAGTCGATCATCTTCGGAGCACCCACGCGATGCAAGCGCAATTCGTCCACGTCCACATCTCCATGGCGACCACCATCACATTCGTGATCCACATCGTCATGAAGGGCTAGTCACCTCCAAGCAACATGTGCACGACGACGACGAACGACATCTACTACGAGCTCAAGTACGACAACGACACCATCAACATGAAGATGCTCGACAAGCGCAAATGGACAAGTCCCAACAAGCACTACTTCACGCCAAGTCCAAGCTTCATGAGCATAAGAGAAGACCGCGAGACGAGCACCACCAAGACGGAGCTACGGCTACAACAACCACTTCAAAATCTTCGCCAAGTGCTATGAAGGCATCTTCGCCTTCGGACGTACGGCATCTTCGCCTACTTCCCATGAGTTCGCCTACATCAACGTCTTCAACAACAAGGCGACCACCTACGAGCGAGGGCGACAATTCCATCTTCGGAAGCCCCTCAAGGAAGATGGCCGAGCATGGGAAATTCCCTTCGGTCATGGAGACGAGCTACGAGGTGCCACATCATATGGGCCTCCAACAACAAGACGACGACAAGAAGGTTGAGCATGGGACTATCCCTTCAACCAAGGCGGCGATAGGAGTTGAGCATGGAGACATTTGCACCAACATCTCTCCGACACCCACATATCATGAGATGACCCAATTGCCATGTGAGGAGAGCATTTCCTATGAGAGGATGAGTGTGATCACCACTGGCCCCACACTTGAGAGCGTGCCACACATCCTATGTGAGGTTGAGAGCCATTTGAGTGACTCCACCAACCATATGAGTGAGAGCATCATACCGGGAGTGAGTGAGCCACAACACTTAGTGAGTGAGGTAGTTGATAGGGCATGTGAGGCCACTACGATTTCTAATGACTTAACCTCTACTCCTAGTGTGTTTTGTTCTTTGGTGCTAGGTCTCCTACATGAAGACACGCCTATCCTTGACGATTCCATACCTCCAATGGGAAAACCGATGGCCATGGTGGAAGAAGATGCACCCCCCACATGGTTCCATCAAGATGAAGATGATAACGACTTGATCTTCGACACCTCACCTACAAAACATGAGCAACCTTACAAAGGTAACATAGGTGACAATGCTTCTCTTGTCCCACTAGCGGACTATCTCACCAATGATTGCTTGCATGATGTTGACACACCTATACCCATGCTTCATGCTAGTGCGACTTCTTCATGTCATGACTTACCAATTTATGATGAATATGATGATGAGCATGTTGAGTTGCCTAGTTGTGATGCAATGCTCCATAGGATATCATGTGAAAATTCTGTTGGTCACTTCATGTTTGACAATCCATTGAACTTGTCATATGCTATGAGTGAGATCTCCCATATTCCTTCATTTCAATCTCAACATAGTGACTATGCATGCCCCATTAAGATAAATCCCATTTGCACTTATGGCATAGATGATGAGATGATGGTCACTGGCTTTTGTTTTTCATGTGATGATATTGCTATGCTTCCTTTACATGATTTGCGCAATTCATCTACTATACCATGCCATGATCACATTGCTCCAAATATGCATTGTTTTGGATGTTGTAAATATTCTCCATGGGATGTTTCCACTAATGCTCATGAGGAGACCCCCATAGTTTCCTCATACATATTAGGAGATTTTGATGCATTCCATACTTTGCATGATTCCCATAATTGCGTGCACCATATGCATTCCATGAATAACAATGCTCTACATATTTCCCATGATGCATTACATCCTTTGAGTCTCCATTATGCTATACATAACACCAAACCTATCATGATGGATGACATGTTTCTATATCACGCATCTCATTTATTTGAGCATTGGATATTTTGTGCTAACCGACACAAGCACGTATGCATCATGATGGATGATGTGTACATCTACCACGCACACACAATTTTCCCTTTGTCTTTGTTTTGTGTAGGTACTTATGAACACTCGTCAACCTCACAATCCCATGAGTTGACGAAACGAGCTCTTGAGAGCAAAGATGACTTGGGATCCCGTGGATTGTCCTTCTGACCATTCCCTTCGCGCAACGACTTCGCGCATTCCTTTTACTTGGCTCTCACACGGCTTTGGGCTATATATCACTTGTTACGTTATGTCCATTTTCCCGTGTTCACTTTGCATGCTATGCCTCTTTCTATGATTTTGCCATGCAATTGTGACCCTTGCTTGCTCTTACCCATGATTCACCATTATGATACTCCTATGTGTATTTGCATGCTTGGTGGAGATCCTTGTTGCTATTGCCATGTTTATCATGTGCCCCATGCTATTGATGCTATTTTGCTCATATCTTGCCTTTATGCTTGTGAAATGTCATGTGCATTATATATGCCCACTATTTACACACATGAGATGTTTGCCATGATTCCTTCTAGTATGTTGCATCTTCGCACTACTAGCTTGCTTGACTTGATCTCTATGATTGCTTGCTTTGTTGCATCACCCATGTTCCATTACTCGCTTTCTTGGGTTGATGACATATATGCTCATGCCTCTCACATGATATATCTTGTTTATTGTCGCTTGCCTCCAATAATTGCCTCTATGCTTAATGATCTTGGAGACTTGGACATATTACTTGTGACGCATGCTTGCTTGTTTAAGCCTATTGTCTTTGGTTGTACTTGCATCTTATGCTTTCATACCATACCACACCTTGTCCTTTCTTATGATAAGAATGTTGAAAACACTTGTTGGGTATCTCGCCCCTCAAATGATAGGTCTTGCATTTGCACTAACCTCATTTTTTCCGAGTGTTTGTCATGTTCTTTCATTTTGAAGGATTCAAAGGGAGGTACCATCACGAGACATATTGGTTATCTGAAGGCATACAAGATGTGCAACTCCATCATCCTTGAGAAACTCCTAAAGGTGACCTCCTTCCCTTTGAGCCATCCTCATATATGCATATTGGACGGGTCATTCTTTCATTGTTGTTTCCTTCTTATTGTCTACATGATACATCTATTGGATGGAGTACCGACATTGGAGATTGACTCTATGGACCTTCACATCAAGGAGCGCTCGAACTTATTGGATGCACCTTTGAACCTCCACTCATGCCACGACATTGAGCATTGGTACATCAACATTCCTTTGACACATTACACCCCCACCTTCATATTTGTTGATTGTGCTCATACATGTCATGCTCGATGGACATATCATACTCACCACAAATTTGCATCTTATGCATGGATTGACTCACATTATGATTGCCTTGTTACATCTTGTATTCCCATGTCATCCATGATATATGAGCTTGTGCATTTCCTTAGCAAATTTGTTGTGATCTTTCTTGATGGCATATTCATACATAATGATCACATTGCATACCATCAATTGCATGATAACATAATCATATTGAGCATCCATTGCCATATTCATGCTATTGATAAACCGTCTCACTATGACATCATTTTGCATCGTGGTTGCATTCATCATATTCACAACACATTTGTGTGCACAATGTAAGATTTTTCTCTCATGAACGATCTGCATATCATTCTCTATCATCTTGATAAGCTTCATGTGTTTTGTCATGAACAATCTTGCCTCACGGACTCATTCTTACATGATGGACACTTTGTGTGCGCTAACCATTGTATTTCCAAGTGTTGTTTGTGTTTGCTCTTTTTGCATGTGTACCACTCCGGACACACCTTGGAGTACTTGGATTGCGCCATGACTTTCCACTCCGTCCAATTACAAGTCCGTCCACGACAACCGTTTCCATGGTGATGAGGTTTTCGATCCGAGGTCGAATCTTTCCCAAGGGAGGGGAGATGATGCGGAGCATCCGGCGATCATCCCCATGTACACTCGAGCCTACGCCATTGGACGTAAGGTGAACTCGCTCCTTTCCGAATCTTCCCTTTCCGCATGCAAGACATGGATGCTACTTCAAGCGCGGACCTTGTTCATACTCAGGTACACCCGAGGAGACCATGGAGAACCCAAGGACCAAGGCCAAGCGTGCGTAGAAGCAAAGGAAGGAGAAGGAAGAAGAGACAGCTACTACAGGCCCCGGACATCCGGCCCCAGCCCGGACATCCGGACCAGCCTGGACATCCGGCCCGACCCCCGGAAATCCGGCGCCCATCACAGAAGACACCCGAAGCTGAACCAAGTCAGCCCGGACATCCGGCCCCCAGGCCCGGACATCCGGCCCGTCGCGAGCCGCCGGACATCCGGCCCAGCTCCCGGAAATCCAGCGCCCCATCACAGAAGCTGGACCCTGCCAGCCCGGACATCCGGCCCCAGCGCCCGGACATCCGGCGTCTCGGGAAGGCCCGGACATCCGGCCCGTCGCCCGGACATTCGGCCCCCTCTGCCTGCGTGCAGCGCATCTGGGCCGAGGCCCATGTACCCCTTTGTCCCTTAGACTATATATACTCCCCCACCTCCTCCTAGTTAGGGTTAGCAAACGATTATCTCATTTAGAGATAGAGCTTTGCTCATCCATTATGGATCTACTCCACGAGAGAGACCGTGGCCCCTCTTCGGAGAAGATCCACCTTGGATTCAAGACCTCCTCACGGAGAAGACCCCCATCAAGACCTCCTTACGGAGAAGAACCGGTTACCTTTGTATCGTCCTTTGTTGGATTTGGATCTTGTATCTTACCTTTGTGTTCATCGATCTAGCGCATGTGTGATCTATTCTTGTTGGTTGAGTGATTCTCTCGTGTTTTCCCTTGTGTTTCCCCTCGTGTTCATCACGTTGTTCATAGGGATCCGCTCCTTTCGTGAAAGATCGGCCACCTAGGGTTCCGCCCTACATCACTAGCCATAGATTCATTAAAATAAGCAAACAACACACGAAAACAGAATCTGTCAAAAACAGAACAGTCTGTAGCAATCAGATTTGTTCGAATACTTATGGAACTCCAAAAATTCTGAAATACTAGGACAACCTGGAAAATTTTTATATTGATCTACTGCAAAAATAATTTGTATTTTATCGCGTTCTGGTGAATTTTAACAATTATTTTCGTGAGCGCAAAGTTTCTGTCTTTTTCAGCAAGATCAAACAACTATCGCCCAAGAAGATCCTATTGGTTCTACTTGGCACAAACACTAATTAAAACATAAAAACACATCTAAACAGAGGCTAGATGAATTATTTATTACTAAATAGGAACAAAGAGCAAGGAACAAAAATAAAATTGGGTTGCCTCCCAATAAGTGCTATCGTTTAACGCCCCTAGCTAGGCATTGATAATTTTAATGATGCTCACATCAAAGACAAGAATTAAAGCACAAAGAGAGCATCATAGAACACGTGATAAACACATCTAAGTCTAACATACTTCCTATGCATAGGCATTTTATAAGCAAACAAATTATCATAGCAAGCAAAAATTAGCATATGCAAGGAAGAAGACAGAGACGATAGCAATCTCAACATGACGAGAGGTAATTTAGTAAGATAAAAATTTCTACAACCATATTTCCCTCTCTCATAATAATTACATGTAGGATCATAGGCAAATTCAATAGAATAGCTATCACATAACATATTCTCAACACGATCTACATGCATGTGAAGTTGAGACTCTTCCAAAATAGTGGGATTATCATTAACTAAAGTCATGACCTCTCCAAACCCACTTTTATCAAAAATACCAGAAGATTGAACATTCTCCAAATATGTGGGATCTAAAGTTGACACTCTTCCAAACCAACTTTCAATATTATTGCAAACACTATTATCAATCTCATATTCATCATGGGGCTTAAATAAATTTTATAGATCATAAGAAGAATCACACCAATCATGATCGTTGCAACAAGTAGTAGACATAGCAAAACTAGCATCCCCAAAGCTTAGGGTTTTGCATATTATTAGCACAATTGGCATCAAGAGAATTTATAGTAAAATCATTGCAATCATGCTTTTCATCGAAGGAATTATCAAGTATGGGTGCAATAGCAACGATCTCATGTTTAACATAAGGAACTATAGCAAATTCATCTTCATAAATATTGGCATCATGGCCACAAGAATAGCAAGCATCATGTTCATCAAGAGATATTTCAATCAAATCAACAGAATCATAAGTATCTATAGACTCATGCATATCATTATTTTCTTCCAAAGCGGTCATTCTTTCAATAAATTCTTTGACATAGACATTATGAGCATAGTTTTCATAGAAATATTTAAGTATGTCAAAATTTTCAGATTCATAGAGATGTTAGGGAACGTAGCAATAATTCAAAATTTTCCTACGTGTCACCAAGATCAATCTAGGAGATGCTAGCAACGAGAGAGAGGGAGTGCATCTTCATACCCTTGATGATCGCTAAGCGGAAGTGTTACAAGAACGCGGTTGATGGAGTCGTACTCGCAGCGATTCAAATCGCGGAAGATCCGATCTAGCGTCGAACGGACGACGCCTCAGCGTTCAACACACGTACAGCCCGGGGACATCTCCTCCTTCTTGATCCAGCAAGGGGAGAGGAGAAGTTGAGGGAGAACTCCAGCAGCACGACGGCGTGGTGGCAATGGAGCTCGTGGTTCTCCGGCAGAGCTTCGCTAAGCACTACGGAGGAGGAGGAGGAGGTGTATGAGGAGGGAGGGCGGCGCCAGGGAAGAGGTGCGGCTGCCCTCCCACCCCTCCACTATATATAGGGGCAAGGGGAGAGGGGGAGGCACCCTAGGGTTTCCCCTAGGGGGCGGCGGCCAAGCAGATTGGATCTCCCTAGGGAAAATCCTAGGGAGACTTGCCCCCCAAGCCAAGCAGGTGGAGGCGCCCCACCTCCCCAAGTAACGTGGGAAAGGGTGTGGGGGGCGCACCACCCCTTAGTGGGCTGGTTTTCCCCTTCCCCTTTGGCCCATGAGGCCCTCCAACACTTGCCGGGGCTCCCGAAACACCTTTTGGTCATGCTGGCCATAGCCTGGTACCCCCGGAACACTTCCGGACTCCAATACCCTTCGTCCAATATATCGATCTTCACCGCCGGACCATTCCAGAACTCCTCGTGATGTCCGGGATCTCATCCGGGACTCCGAACAACCTTCGGAAACCACATACTCTTTCCCATAACAACTCTACGTCACCAAACCTTAAGTGTGTAGACCCTACGGGTTCGGGAACCATGCAGACATGACCGAGACACCTCTCCGGCCAATATCCAATAGCGGGATCTGGATACCCATATTGGCTCCCACATGTTCCACGATGATCTCATCGGATGAACCACGATGTCGGGGATTCAATCAATCCCGTATACAATTCCCTTTGTCTATCGGCATGTTGCTTGCCCGAGATTCGATCGTCGGTATCCCAATACCTCATTCAATCTTGTTACCGGCAAGTCTCTTTACTCATTCCGTAACGCATGATCCCGTGGCTTACTCCTTAGTCACATTGAGCTCATTATGATGATGCATTACCGAGTGGGCCCAGAGATACCTCTCCGTCATACGGAGTGACAAATCCCAGTCTCGATTCGTGCCAACCCAACAGACACTTTCGGAGATACCTGTAGTGCACCTTTATAGCCACCCAGTTACGTTGTGACGTTTGGTACACCCAAAGCATTCCTACGGTATCCGGGAGTTGCACAATCTCATGATCTAAGGAAACGATACTTGACATTAGAAAAGCTCTTAGCAAACGAACTACACGATCTTGTGCTATGCTTAGGATTGGGTCTTGTCCATCACATCATTCTCCTAATGATGTGATCCCGTTATCAATGACATTCAATGTCCATGGTCAGGAAACCATAACCATCTATTGATCAACGAGCTAGTCAACTAGAGGCTTACTAGGGACATGTTGTGGTCTATGTATTCACACATGTATTACGGTTTCCAGTTAATACAATTATAGCATGAACAATAGACAATTATCATGAACAAGGAAATACAATAATAACCATTTTATTATTGCCTCTAGGGCAGATTTCCAACAGTCTCCCACTTGCACTAGAGTCAATAATCTAGTTCACATCACTATGTGATTGTAATGAATCCAACACCCATGGGGTTTGTTCATATCTCACTTGTGAGAGAGGTTACTAGTCAACGGGTCTGAACCTTTCAGATCCGTGTGTGCTTTACAAATCTCTATGTCATCTTGTAGATGCAGCTACCACGCGCTACTTGGAGCTATTCCAAATAACTGCTCTACTATACGAATCCGGTTTACTACTCAGAGTCATCCGGATAGTGTCAAAGTTTGCATCGACGCAACCCTTTACGACGAACTCTTTCACCACCTCCATAATCGAGAAAATTCCTTAGTCCACTAGTTACTAAGGATAAGTTCGACCGCTATCATGTGATCCATTCCTGGATCACTCTTGTACCCCTTGACTGACTCATGGCAAGGTACACTTCAGGTGCGGTACACAGCATAGCATACTGTAGAGCCTACGTCTAAAGCATAGGGGACGACCTTCGTCCTTTCTCTCTCTTCTGCCGTGGTCAGGTCTTGAGTCTTACTCAATACTCACACCTTGTAACACAGCCAAGAACTCCTTCTTTGCTGATCTATTTGGAACTCCTTCAAAATCCTGTCACGGTATGCATTCATTTGAAAGTACTATTAAGCATTTTCGATCTATCCTTATAGATCTTGATGCTCAATGTTCAAGTAGCTTAATCCAGGTTTTGCATTGAAAAACACTTTTCAAATAACCCTGTATGTTTTCCAGAAATTCTACATCATTTCTGATCAACAATATGTCAACAACATATACTCATCAGAAATTCTATAGTGCTCCCACTCACTTCTTTGGAAATACAAGTTTCTCATAAACTTTGTATAAACCCAAAATCTTTGATCATCTCATCAAAGCGTACATTCCAACTCCGAGATGCTTACTCCAATCCTTAGAAGGATTGCTGGAGCTTTGCATACTTGTTAGCATCTTTCAGGATTGACAAAACCTTCTGGTTGTATCACATACAACCTTTCCTCAAGAAAATCGTCGAGGAAACAATGTTTTGACATCCTATCTGCAAGATTTCATAAATAATGCAGTAACTGCTAATATAATTCCAACAGACTCTTAGCATCGCTACGAGTGAGAAAGTCTCATCGCAGTCAACTCCTTGAACTTGCCGGAAAACATCTTAACGACAAGTCGAGCTTTCTTAATGGTGACACTTACCATCATTGTCTGTCTTCCTTTTAAAATCCATCTGCACCCAACAGCCTTACGACCATCAAGTAGTTCTTCCAAAGTCTACACTTTGTTTTTATACATGGATCCTCTCTCGGATTTTATGGCCTCGAGCCATTCGTCGGAATCCGGGCCCACCATCGCTTCTCCATAGCTCGTAGGTTCATTGTTGTCTAGCAACATGACTTCCAAGACAGGATTACGTACCACTCTGAAGTAGTACGCATCCTTGTCGTCCTACGAGGTTTGGTAGTGACTTGATCCGAAGTTTCATGATCACTATCATAAGCTTCCACTTCAATTGGTGTAGGTGCCACAGGAACAACTTCCTGTGCCCTGCTACACACTAGTTGAAGTCATGGTTCAATAACCTCATCAAGTCTCCACCATCCTCCCACTCAATTCTTTCGAGAGAAACTTTTCCTCGAGAAAGGACCTGTTTCTAGAAACAATCACTTTTGCTTCCGGATCTGAAATAGGAGGTATACCCAACTGTTTTGGGTATTCTATGAAGATGCATTTATCCGCTTTGGGTTCGAGCTTATCAGCCTGAAACTTTTCCACATAAGCGTCGCAGCCCCAAACTTTTAAGAAACGACAGCTTAGGTTTCTCTAAACCATAGTTCATACGGTGTCGTCTCAACGGAATTGCGTGGTGCCCTATTTAAAGTGAATGCGGTTGTCTCTAATGCCTAACCCATAAACGATAGTGTAATTCGATAAGAGACATCATGGTATGCACCATATCCAATAGGGTGCAGTTATGATGTTCGGACACACCATCACACTATGGTGTTCCAGGCGGTATTAGTCGTGAAACAATTTCCACAGTGTCTTAATTGTGTGCCAAACTCGTAACTCAGATATTCATCTTATGATCATATCACAGACATTTTATCCTCTTGTCACGACGATCTTCAACTTCACTCTGAAATTACTTGAACCTTTCAATAATTCAGACTTGTGTTTCATCAAGTAAATATACTCAGCATCTACTCAAATCATCTGTGAAGTAAGAACAGAACGATATCCACTGCATGCCTCAGCACTCATTGGACTGCGTACATCAAAATGTATTACTTCCAACAAGTTGCTTTCTTGTTCCATCTTACTGAAAACGAGGCCTTTCAGTCATCTTGCCCATGTGGTATGATTTGCATGTCTCAAGTGATTCAAAATCAAGTGAGTCCAAATGATCCATCTGTATGGACTTTCTTCATGCATATATACTAATAGACATGGTTCGCATGTCTCAATCTTTTCAAAAACGAGTGAGTCCAAAGATCCGTCAACATGGAGCTTCTTCATGCGTTTTATACCAATATGACTCAAGTGGCAGTGCCACAAGTATGTGGTACTATCATTACTATCTTATATCTTTTGGCATGAACATGTGTATCACTACGATCGAGATTCAATAAACCATTCATTTTAGGTGCAATAGCATTGAAGGTATTATTCAAATAGACAGAGTAACCATTATTCTCCTTAAATGAATAACCGTATTGCGATAAACATAATCCAATCATGTATATGATCAACGCAAACACCAAATAACAATTATTTAGGTTTAACACCAATCTCGATGGTAGAGGGAGCATGCGATGCTTGATCACATCAACCTTGGAAACACTTCCAACACATATCGTCATCTCACCTTTAGCTAGTCTCCGTTTATTCCGTAGCCTTTTATTTCGAGTTACCAACACTTAGCAACCGAACCGGTATCTAATACCCTGGTGCTACTAGGAGCACTAGTAAAGTATACATTAATATAATGTATATCCAATATACTTCTGTCGACCTTGCCAGCCTTCTCATCTACCAAGTATCTAGGGTAGTTCTGCTTCAGTGACCGTTCCCCTCATTACAGAAGCACTTAGTCTCGGGTTTGGGTTCAACCTTGGGTTTATTCACTAGAGCAGCAACTGATTTTCCATTTCATGAAGTATCCCTTCTTTCCCTTGCCCTTCTTGAAACTAGTGGTTTTACTAACCATCAACAATTGATGCTCCTACTTGATTTCTACTTTCGCGGTGTCAAACATCGCGAGTTGCTCAAGGATCATCATGTCTATCCCTGATATGTTATAGTTCATCACGAAGCTCTAATAGCTTGGTGGCAGTGACTATGGAGAACCATCACTATCTCATCTGGAAGACAACTCCCACTCGATTCAAGCGATTGTAGTACTCAGACAATCCGAGCACATCCTCAACGATTGAGCTTTTCTCCCTTAGTTTGCATGCTTAAGAAACTTGTCAGAGGTCTCATACCTCTTGACGTGGGCACGAGCCTAAAATCTCAATTTCAGCTCTTGGAACATCTCATATGTTCCGCGACGTTTCAAAATGTCTTCGGTGCCTTAATTCTAAACCGTTCAACATTACGCACTGAACTATCACGTAGTCATCAAAACGTGTATGTTAGATGTTCGCAACATCCACAAACGACGCTCGTGGTTCAGCACACCGAGCGGTGCATTAAGGACATAAGCCTTCTGTGCAGCAATGAGGGCAATCCTCAGTTTATGGACCCAGTCCGCATAATTGCTACTATCAACTTTCAACTAAATTTTTTCTCTAGGAACATATCTTAAACAGTAGAACTAAAGCGTAAGCTACGACATAATTTGCAAAGACCTTTTGACTATGTTCATGATAATTAAGTTCATCTAATTATTTAATGAACTCCCACTCAGATAGACATCCCTCTAGTCATCTAAGTGATACATGATCCGAGTCAACTAGGCCGTGTCCGATCATCACGTGAGACGGACTAGTCATCATCGGTGAACATCTCCATGTTGATCGTATCTACTATACGACTCATGTTCGACCTTTCGGTCTCTTGTGTTCCGAGGCCATGTCTGTACATGCTAGGCTCGTCAAGTCAACCTAAGTGTTTCGCATGTGTAAATCTGGCTTACACCCGTTGTATGCGAACGTTAGAATCTATCACACCCGATCATCACGTGGTGCTTCGAAACAACGAACCTTCGCAACGGTGCACAGTTAGGGGGAACACGTCTCTTGAAATTTTAGTGAGGGGTCATCTTATTTATGCTACCGTCGTTCTAAGCAAATAAGATGTAAACATGACAAACATCACATGCAAATCATAAAGTGACATGATATGGCCAATATCATCTTGCGCCTTTGATCTCCATCTTCGAGGCGCGGCATGATCACCTTCGTCACCGGCATGACACCATGATCTCCAACATCGTGTCTTCATGAAGTCATCTCGCCAACTATTACTTCTACTACTATGGCTAACGGTTAGCAATAAAGTAAAGTAATTACATGGCGTTTTTCATTGACACGCAGGTTATACAATAAATTAAGACAACTCCTATGGCTCCTGCCGGTTGTCATACTCATCGACATGCAAGTCGTGATTCCAATTACAAGAACATGATCAATCTCATACATCACATATATAATTCATCACATCCTTTTGGCCATATCACATCACATAGCATACCCTGCAAAAACAAGTTAGACGTCCTCTAATTGTTGTTGCATGTTTTACGTGGCTGCTATGGGTTTCTAGCAAGAACGTTTCTTACCTACGCAAAAGCCACAACGGTGATATGCCAATTACTATTTACCCTTCATAAGGACCCTCTTCATCGAATCCGATCCGACTAAAGTGGGAGAGACAGACACCCGCTGGCCACCTTATGCATCAAGTGCATGTCAGTCGGTGGAACCTGTCTCACGTAAGTGTACGTGTAAGGTCGGTCCGGGCCGCTTCATCCCACAATGCCTCCGAATCAAGATAAGACTAGTAACGGTAAGCAAATTGAACAAATCATCGCCCACAACTACTTTGTGTTCTACTCGTGCATAGAATCTACGCATAGACCTAGCTCATGATGCCACTGTTAGGGAACGTAGCAATAATTCAAAATTTTACTACGTGTCACCAAGATCAATCTAGGAGATGCTAGCAATGAGAGAGAGGGAGTGCATCTTCATACCCTTGAAGATCGCTAAGCGGAAGCGTTACAAGAACGCGGTTGATGGAGTCGTACTCGCAGCGATTAATCGCGGAAGATCCGATCTAGCGCCGAACGGACGGCGCCTCCGCGTTCAACACACGTACAACCCGGGGACGTCTCCTCCTTCTTGATCCAGCAAGGGGAGAGGAGAAGTTGAGGGAGAACTCCAGCAGCACGACGGCGTGGTGGCAATGGAGCTCGTGGTTCTCCGGCAGAGCTTCGCTAAGCACTACGGAGGAGGAGGAGGAGGTGTATGAGGAGGGAGGGCTGCGCCAGGGAAGAGGTGCAGCTGCCCTCCCACCCCTCCACTATATATAGGGGCGAGGGGAGAGGGGGAGGCACCCTAGGGTTTCCCCTAGGGGGCGGCGGCCAAGCAGATTGGATCTCCCTAGGGAAAATCCTAGGGAGACTTACCCCCCAAGCCAAGCAGGTGGAGGCGCCCCACCTCCCCAAGTAACATGGGAAAGGGTGTGGGGGGCGCACCACCCCTTAGTGGGCTGGTTTGCCCCTTCCCCTTTGGCCCATGAGGCCCTCCAACACTTGTCGGGGCTCCCGAAACACCTTTCGGTCATGGTGGCCATAGCCTGGTACCCCTGGAATACTTCCGGACTCCAATACCCTTCGTCCAATATATCAATCTTCACCGCCGGACCATTCCGGAACTCCTCGTGATGTCCGGGATCTCATCCGGCACTCCGAACAACCTTCGGTAACCACATACTATTTGCCATAACAACTCTAGCGTCACCGAACCTTAAGTGTGTAGACCCTACGGGTTCGGGAACCATGCAGACATGACCGAGACACCTCTCCGGCCAATAACCAATAGCGGGATCTGGATACCCATATTGGCTCCCACATGTTCCACGATGATCTCAACGGATGAACCACGATGTCGGGGATTCAATCAATCCCGTATACAATTCCCTTTGTCTATCGGCATGTTGCTTGCCCGAGATTCGATCGTCGGTATCCCAATACCTCGTTCAATCTTGTTACCGGCAAGTCTCTTTAATTGTTCCGTAACACATGATCCCGTGGCTAACTCCTTAGTCACATTGAGCTCATTATGATGATGCATTACCGAGTGGGCCCAGAGATACCTCTCCGTCATACGGAGTGACAAATCCCAGTCTCGATTCGTGCCAACCCAACAGACACTTTCGGAGATACCTGTAGTGCACCTTTATAACCACCCAGTTACGTTGTGACGTTTGGTACACCCAAAGCATTCCTACGGTACCCGGGAGTTGCACAATCTCATGGTCTAAGGAAACGATACTTGACATTAGAAAAGCTCTTAGCAAACGAACTACATGATCTTGTGCTATGCTTAGGATTGGGTCTTGTCCATCACATCATTCTCCTAATGATGTGATCCCGTTATCAATGACATCCAATGTCCATGGTCAGGAAACCATAACCATCTATTGATCAACGAGCTAGTCAACTAGAGGCTTACTAGGGACATGTTGTGGTCTATGTATTCACACATGTATTACGGTTTCCAGTTAATACAATTATAGCATGAACAATAGACAATTATCATGAACAAGGAAATACAATAATAACCATTTTATTATTGCCTCTAGGGCATATTTCCAACAAGAGAGTAATATCATATTTTTCAATCAAAGAAGCAACTTCATAAGCACTCTTAAAAACAACAAATTCTTCAATTTGTTCGATATCGTAGTAACTATAAACACCCTTTGCATAAGAAGATAAGATTTCATTATCATTAAACTCACATAGGTAGGGGAGGTGTTTTTTAGGGTTCTTAGAGCAACAAGTAAAATCATAAATTTCACAAAGATTCCAAGCATAACACAACAATCTATTTATTTGATCCCATAAGAGTCTCCCTTTTTTAGACAAACGGTGATGCACAAAATGAGCATGCTCATCTAAAGATTTACCATCAACTAGGCTAGTTGGGGTTTCAGCACGAGCACATAAGGATCGAAGATGATCCAAGTAGAATACTTTAAGTGGATCCATATCAATAGATTTTTAGCAAGCAAAGATGCAAGCAAATAGAAGGCACGTGGAAACACAAACAAAAAGACATACAGGAAGAAGGCGAAGAAAAGGCAAAGGTGAAGTGGGGGAGAGGAAAACGAGAGGCAAATGGCAAATAATGTAATGCGAGGGATAAGAGTTTGTGATGGGTACTTGGTATGTCTTGACTTGTGCGTAGATCTCCCCAGCAACGGTGCCAGAAATCCTTCTTGCTACCTCTTGAGCATGTGTTGGTTTTCCCTTGAAGAGGAAAGGGTGATGCAGCAAAGTAGCGTAAGTATTTCCCTCAGTTTTTGAGAACCAAGGTATCAATCCAGTAGGAGGTTACACGCAAGTCGCCTCATACCTACACAAACAAATAAGAACCTTGCAACCAACGCGATAAAGGGGTTGTCAATCCCTTCACGGCCACATGCATAAGTGAGATCTGATAGAGATAATAAGATAAATATTTTTGGTATTTTTATGATATAGATTGGAAAGTAAACATTGCAAAATAAAAGACGGAAGAAATAGTAAATTTATAGGAAAATAATATGATGGAAGATAGACCCGGGGGGCATAGGTTTCACAAGTGGCTTCTCTCAAGATAGCATAATCTACGGTGGGTGAACAAATTACTGTCGAGCAATTGATAGAAAAGTGCATAGTTATGAGAATATCTAGGCATGATCATGTATATAGGCATCACGTCCGTGACAAGTAGACCGAAACGATTCTGCATCTACTACTATTACTCCACACATCGACCGCTATCCAGCATGCATCTAGAGTATTAAGTTCATAAGAACAGAGTAAAGCATTAGACAAGATGACATGATGTAGAGGGATAAACTCAAGCAATATGATATAAACCCCATCTTTTTATCCTCGATGGCAACAATACAATACGTGCCTTGCTGCCCCTGCTGTCACTGGGAAAGGACACCGCAAGATTGAACCCAAAGCTAAGCACTTCTCCCATTGCAAGAAAGATCAATCTAGTGGGCCAAACCAAACTGATAATTCGAAGAGACTTGCAAAGATATTTAAATCATACATATAAGAATTCAGAGAAGAACCAAATATTGTTCATAGATAATCTTGATCATAAACACACAATTCATCGGATCTCGACAAACACATCGCAAAAAGAATTACATCGAATAGATCTCCAAGAAGATCGAGGAGAACTTTGTATTGATATCCAAAGAGAGAGAAAAAGCCATCTAGCTAATAACTATGGACCCGAAGGTATGTGGTAAACTACTCACACATCATTGGAGAGGCTATGGTGTTGATGTAGAAGCCCTCCGTGATCGATTCCCCCTCCGGTTTAGCACCGGAAAAGGCCCCAAGATGGAATCTCACGGGTACAGAAGGTTGCGGCGGTGGAAATAGGGTTTTGTGGTGCTCTCGGATGTTTTCGGGGTACATGAGTATATATAGGCAAAAGAAGTAGGTCGGTGGAGCCACGAGGGGCCCATGAGGGTGGGGGGTGCGCCTCCTTGCCTCGTGGCTTCCTCGTTGTTTGCTTGACGTCCACTCGAAGTCTCCTGGATTGCGTTTGTTCCAAAAATAACTCTCCCGAAGGTTTCATTCCGTTTGGATTCCGTTTGATATTCCTTTTCTACGGAACACTGAAATAGGCAAAAAAACAACAATTTGCACTGGGCCTTCGGTTAATTGGTTAGTCCCAAAAATAATATAAAAGTGTATAATAAAGCCCATTAAACATCCAAACAGATAATATAATAGCATGGAACAATCAAAAATTATAGATACGTTGGAGACGTATCAGACACCTTATGCAAGATACGCGCAATCAATAAAACCTTTCCAAATTAGAACAGGCACCTTGATGGGTGAACAGGACATGCCATCTGCCTTCGACTCCTCGAGGTCAGAATAGTCATTAGGATCATATTCTGAACAAGAATCTGCAGGTAGGGAGCGTATGAGTTTCATTGCATCCAGAATGGCACTCAATGCCTTGGTGCCAATTTTGTAAGTCATTGCAGTGTTCCACAATATTCTTCGGATGCACGGATTCTGATATCCACTATGATTATGTATAATATCTAAGAAGCATAAACACATAAATAGTAGTGAGATTATCTTCGTAATGCAGAGGATATTCTAATATAGGGGCTCCCTGTAAACCCTTGTGTGCTATCACTGATTCTGATGAGAGAGCCCATGTGTGTTGTAATATGGTGCATGTATTAATATAATTTGGCACAAGTACACAAAAAATAGGCTCCAGAAGTAAGGATAGTTGGTAGATGATAGTTTCATAATATATACTGTATAGAGAGTTTATTGCCAATCCATGATAACAAGAGCACACAGCAACTAGGCAGATTGTAGTGTACATAAAAGGTGTACACCATCCCGCGACTCCTTGGCGATGGGCGGTTCCTAGGGTTTGATCTACGTTTGGGTCTGTGATATTGCATCTCAGATTCGATCCCTCCTCCCCTTTCCCCTCTTTCCCCTCTGCTTCGTTGGCACACCGGGTTCCTTGGCTTGACACTGTTCGGGGTGACCCAGGGGCACTCGTTGGACCGCTACCCACCCTTGGCAGCGTGGAGTTGAGAGAGACTTGGGGTTCGATGGGGGGGCGCGGGACGGGGTGAGGACTGATGCCATCTTGGGCGATCTACCTGTGTTGGGCGGCGGTGGGAACGATCCCATACCGGTGCGACCCAGCGTCGGGGCGACGGTGGAGATCAAGGGAGCGTCCCCTGCGGGGGGGGGGGGTTCCGTCTTCGCAGACCATGTAGAAGAACTGATGGACCGCCTGTGTCTCACTACGGTGGAGGCGCAACCTGTGATCCTGGATGACGAAGATGAGGTAGATCTGGTAGCCCCGGATTGTGCCCTAGTGGGGAAGGTGTTGTCCCCCAATGTCCTTCACATCCAGACGATCTCTTCGGCGATGCGACCGGCTTGGGGGAACCCGAGAGGCCTGCTGTTTCATCCTGCTGGGGATAATGTCTTTGTGGTGGGGTTTGGTACCCAGGTAGACAAGGCCAGGGTGCTTGACGGCGGACCATGAATGGTGGGCAAGCATGTCGTGCTCCTAAAGGTTTTTGATCTCAATATCCAGCCTATGCAAGTTCAGTTTGAGGGCCTTGCGATATGGGCTCGGATCATGCATGTTCCTCCGAGGCTTATGAAGGCTAAGTTGGGAATGGAGTTTGCCAAACCCATTGGGCAAATATCTAAGGTGGACTCAGATGCTAATGGTCGCTGCTGGGGGAGCTTTACGAGGGTTTGGGCTGAGATCGCAGTCCAGGAGCCTATCGTTCGATATGTCACCGTGACCTCCCTCGAGCTGCAAAGGACCAAGACTTTCTCTATTATGTACGAAAGGTTGCTGTTCTACTACTTCTCTTGCGGTCGGCTTGGTCACTCTTCGATCATGTGTCCTAGTCCGGGTGCCAGGAGACGAGCATGGTGATCTGCCATATGCTGCAAAAAAGTTGTGTGTCAGTGATGATCAGTTGAAGAAATCAGCGGGTTTGAGGTCCAGCTCGGCCTCCTCGTCGGCGGCTGGTTCTGTCAAGGAGACTAGGGCTGCTGCTCCGGCCAGGAACAAGTCGGGCGATCAGGCACACAAGGAGGTTGTTGATGGTGAGGTTTCTTCCCCCATTAAACGTGGGGAGGCACCGATCCGGGGTCGTGGGAGGTCTTCCCGTGGGCGTGGACGTGGTCGTTCGGGCCATCCGGGGCGTGAACTGTTTCTTGTTTCACAAAAGAACAATTCAGGGACTGCTGGCCATAAAAACAAATCTGTAAAGACTCCGGAACCGTCTTCCATTCATGAGCATTCTGATGAAAATGACTTGGCTTTAGTTCTTGTTTCTGGAGGATCTGGGGCTGCTGTGGATGAGATTCAGAACACCGATGATGAGTCCAACAAGAAGCTTCGTCTCTCAATTTCTCGATCGGCGGATCAGGCGGAGGCTGCAGTGCAACCCCGCCAGACGCAGTGAGTCTCATATGCTGGAACTGTCGGGGCCTGTTGTCGGACTCGATAGTTGGCGAGCTTCGCTGGTTGGTGAAGCTTTACCGACCCTCCCTCCTCTTTTTGTCGAAAACGAAGATGAGGGATAACCATGTCAGGAACTTTATGTGGTCTCTGGGTTTCTCTGGTTGCTTTGCTGTGAGTAGCGAGGGCCTTAGTGGAGGCCTTGCTTTTTTCTGGAAGGATTCCGTGGACATTTCTGTGAAGGCCGCTAATAAGCGCTGCATTGATACCCATGTCAAGATCAATGGTGGAGTGGTATGGCGTGCATCCTTTGTGTACGGGGAGCCTCGAAGAGAGGACAGATCACAGTTTTGGGAGCTACTCCGGCGTCTTGAACCGATGTGGGATGGCCCGTGGTTATGCTGCGGCGATTTCAGTGAGGTTTTATCCCAAGATGAACACTGTGGCCCTAGAGACCGATCGGATTCTCAGATTTCTGCCTTTAGGGATTGCTTAATGGATTGTGGCCTCTCATACTTGGGTTTCTCGGGGCCAAGATTTACGTGGTGCAATAAACAGGATCAGAATATTCATGTCAAATGCCGCCTTGACAGGGCTGTGGCTAATGGTGCCTTCACGAGCTTATTCCAGGAGTGTGGGGTTGAGAATCTCATCGCTACATCATCCGACCACTATCCGGTCCTTGTTTTGCTGGACTATAGGGCTGCTCATGATCAACGTCCTCCTGTACAGCAGGGCTTTCAGTTTGAGGCAATGTGGCTTCATGCAGAGGACTACAAGGAAACTCTTGAACGTGCGTGGTCAGAGGGGCGTGATGGCAGCCCCTCTCTACAATCTACTTGGTCTAACCTGCAACACGTCGCGGGTTCTCTGCAGGCATGGAGTAAAGAGGCGTTTGGCAATGTTCGGAAGAGGATTGGGAAGCTGGAACGCCGTCTGACCATGATCAGGTCATTACCTCCATCGGCTGCGTCTCTGGATGAGGAGCGGTCCATCGAGGGACGGCTATGTGAGCTCTTCGTGCGGGAGGAGGTCATGGAGCGCTAGCAGTCCCGTGTTGATTGGCTGAAGGCCGGCGATCGCAACACGGAATTTTTCCACGCCAGGGCGTCGGCCCGCTGACGCACGAACTGGATTCATTCTCTGGCCCGGGAGGATGGCTCTTTCTGCACTGCACAGGGTGAAATCAAAGGTATGGTGCATCGTTTCTATGAGAAGTTGTTCGCTTCTGAACCTTGCCAGGGCGGGGATGGTGTTGTGGACGCTATCCCTCATAAAATCTCGGCCGCGATGAATGATGATCTTTGTAAGCCGTACAACAACGAGGAAATCAAGTCTGCTTTACTCCAAATGGGCCCGACGAAAGCTCCAGGACCGGACGGGTTTCCCGCTCTCTTCTATCAGACCCATTGGAGCTTTCTTGAGGAGGATATCTATCAGGCTGTTCGCGGCTTCCTTGAGGGCAGGTCGATCCCCGAGGGTTTTTGTGACTCGGTTATTGTTCTTATCCCCAAGACTACGAGACTGAAGCATCTTAAGAATTTCAAGCCGATCAGTCTCTGTAACGTGCTTTACAAAATTGATTCGAAGGTGCTAGCCAACCGTCTGAAAGTGCTGCTACCTGTTGTGGTCTCTGAAAGTCAAAGTGCTTTTGTTCCTGGTAGATTAATCACGGACAACACACTGATTGCCTATGAATGCATGCATACCATTCGAAAGCAGCGGGTGAAAGAACCCTACTTTGCTCTCAAGATCGAGATGATGAAGGCGTATGATCGTGTGGAATGGAGCTACCTTCATGCCTTCCTGACTAAGCTGGGTTTCGCACCGGCTTGGATTGACTCTGTGATGAGGTGTGTCACTACGGTTCGTTATGCTGTCAGAGTCAATGGTGAGCTTACTTAGCCAGTGGTTCCTTCACGAGGCATCCGGCAAGGGGATCCAATTAGTCCCTACCTGTTTCTTCTGTGCAGTGAAGGTTTGTCTAGTCTGCTCTTCCAGAAGGAGTGTTGTGTCGAGCTACATGGGATCAAAAACGGCCGTCAAGGCCCTCCTATCTCACACCTCCTATTCGCGGACGATAGCATCTTCTTTGCTAAGAGTGACCAGCGCAGTGTGGACTCTTTGGACTCAGTGTTACAGATGTATTGTGTTGGGTCTGGCCAGGCCATAAACAACGAGAAATCATCTATCTATTTTGGTCGGAATTGTCCGGACAGCATTAAGAACAGGGTGAAGTCCAGACTCGGTATTTATAATGAAACCTTTCATGATTTCTATCTTGGCATGCCTACTGAGTTGGTAACTCTCCCACTAGCACGTTCAAATTCTTGACTGACAGAGCTTGGCAGAACATCTTCGGGTGGAGTGACCGGCCATTGTCTAGGGCGGGGAATGAAGCTCTGCTAAAGTCTATCACTCAGGCCATTCCAACTTTCGTCTCCAGCTGTTTTCGCCTACCGATTGCCACTTGTGAAAATTTCAGAGAAATTGTGGCCGATCAGTGGTGGGGAAAGGAGGATGGTAGGAAGAAGCTTCATTGGAGGTCATGGGCCTGGCTTTCGACACCCAAGTCTCTCGGTGGCATGGGTTTTCGGGATATGACCCTCTTCAACCAAGCAATGCTGGGTAAGCAAGGGTGGAGACTTCTAACTGAACCTGAATCATTGTGTGCTAGAGTTTTGAAGGGCAGATACTATCCGAATGGCAGCTTCTGGAATGCCTCGGTGCCACAGACGGCTTCGGCCATGGTGGTGTGGTATTATTCATGGACGTGATCTACTCAAGCGAGGCGTGCACTGGGGGATCGGAGACGGGCGACAGACAAATATCCTTGCTGATCATTGGATCCCGTCTACTCCACCAAGTGTGCTGCAGCCCACCTCGCCTATTCCTGCTACTGCCACTGTTCACTGTCTTATTGATGCTGACAGGAAGGCATGGGACAAGGAGACTGTCAGGGCTTTCTTTTCTCTTGGGGTTGCCGAGGATATTCTTCAAGTCCCGGTTGATAGGAATGGTGGAACAGATTTTGTGTGATGGCCTTTCACAAGGTTTGGGGAGTATTCAGTCAGGTCTGCGTACAACTTTGCAAGAACAAGTCGGTTTCTCCTAGACCGTAGCAGCAATGGCTTGGGCCACTGTTCAGGTTGGCCGGCGGAGGAGAAGCTTTGGAAGGCCCTTTGGCGGGTCAAGGTTCCCAATAAGATGAAGATTGTTCTCTGGCGCCTTGCTCATGATTGCTTACCTTCAGGTGATCAGCTCAGTCTTCGTCAGGTCCCTACCATGACGGACTGCCCTTTTTGCGGTAGAATGGAGCAGCGGAGCATGCACTGCTCTTCTACCCTCATGCCCGTGCTGTGTGGGACGGCATCAAAGGTTTCTTCGACATCAAGCTCCGGTGAGCATGTTTTTCCTCCCCCAAACAGTGGATCTTCGACTTTTTGTCTGGGTGCTCAGATAGAGAGGCAACTGTTCTTACGGTGGCCATTTGGCATATTTGGGAAGCTCAGAATGTGGCGAGGAATGAACCTGTGGCGCCCCAGCCAAAACATACTGCTTCCAGGGCAAAGGCCTACATCGACCTGATCTTTCAACACTTGTATGACCACGTTCCTGCTCCTAGGCATGAGACCTCCCTTTCTGGTTGTCTTTGGTCTCCGCTGCCGCAGGGTTCGGTGGTGGCTTTCTCTGATGCTGCGGTGTCGAAAGAGCTGGGCAAATCTGCTTTGGGTGTGGTGATGCTCGATTATGTGGGGCGATGTGTGGAAGCGTGTTCTGAACCTCTTCTGGGCGCACGGCCTCCCGAGTTGGTTGAGGCCATGGCGCTCTGGCGTGCTGTCTCCTTGGCTCGAGAGGAGGGCTTCTCCAATGTTATCTTCAACACTGATTGCCTCTTGGTGGTGCAGCATCTCTCGTCTTCCTCAAGGGATCGCTCTGAGGTGGGATCTGTTCTTTCAGAGATTAAGATCATGGCAGGTGTCCGTGAGAACGACACCTATGGGATCACAAGAATCCCTACTACGGTTGGCGGGGCGCGGGGTTGTGAGAAGAGCGGGTCTGACAGAAAGCACACGAATCATTTACCCAGGTTCGGGCCGCGAGGATGCGTAAAACCCTAGTCCTAGTTTGGTGGATGTATTGAGTGTTCTTGATCTCTCGAACTAGCTACGGTGGCTGTGTAGTTCAAACGAGCCGAATCCCCCTCCAGTACGCCATGGGCCTCCTTTTATAGTCGAAAGGGGCTGCCACAGTGGCACACAGGAGGTAGAAAGGCCTACAGTATTGCGAGCTTATCGCTCGTATTACAGGACAAGACGCATTTAATGCATCGCTTAGGTGTCCCTTAGCTTTATCGGGGACGGGAACGAGGCCCGTCCCGTCCGTCGCCGCCCCTCCTTGCTTCGACACGCGCCCTGGCTAGTGATGCATGCGGGGCCATGTAGGCAGGCAGGCAGCTGAGGTGGCATGGTGGTAGGGTCTTCACGAAGATATGCATGCCTCCACGTAGGCGCTTGCTGAGTTGGCCTGGGAGCCGCATGTTGCCACGCAGGTGCCTGCCCAGCTGGTCGGGCTGGCAGATGCATGCTAATGGCAATGGAAACTTGGCTGGTGCGGGCATGGCAGTGGCCCCGCTGATGTCCTCGGCAAGGGCCTTGCCGGGGCCCGGCAAGGGTCCTGCCAAGGCGCGCAGTCATCCTCGGCAAGGATCTTGCCGGGGGTCTTGTGGCTTTCCTCAGCAAGGATCTTGCCGAGGATCGTTGTCTTCTGATCCTCATCTGATCTCATATATTTATGGTCTTGACAAAGATCTGCATGCCACCACGGAGGTGCCTCCCGAGCCCTGGTCCAATCGTAGTCGGTTGGGTTGGAACTCGTGGGCTCAAGGGCGGCTCGCTCTGTTGGTGTTTGGGCAAGTTGCCCCGGCAAGGCTCTTGCCGGGGCCGCGGAGGCCGCTGAGGGAGTCCTGGATTAGGGGGTCCTCGAACGGCCGGACTATATACTTTATCCGGACTGTTGGACTATGAAGATACAAGATTGAAGACTTCGTCCCGTGTCCGGATGGGACTCTCCTTGGCGTGGAAGGCAAGCTTGGCAATACGGATATGTAGATCTCCTCCCTTGTAACCGACTCTGTGTAACCCTAGCCCCCTCCGGTGTCTATATAAACCGGAGGGTTTAGTCCGTAGGACAACAACAATCATACCATAGGCTAGCTTCTAGGGTTTAGCCTCTACGATCTCGTGGTAGATCAACTCTTGTAATACTCATATCATCAAGATCAATCAAGCAGGAAGTAGGGTATTACCTCCATCGAGAGGGCCCGAACCTGGGTAAACATCGTGTCCCCCGCCTCCTGTTACCATCCGCCTTAGACGCATAGTTCGGGACTCCCTACCCGAGATCCGCCGGTTTTGACACCGACATTGGTGCTTTCATTGAGAGTTCCACTGTGCCGTCATCATAAGGAGGGATGGCTCGTCTCGTTGTCAAGGACAACATCACCTCTGGGGGAGCCCTGGCTGTAGGCCAAACTCTCCGACTAGGCGGCTTCGTCATGACCGCCCGTTCGGCCGTTGCGCCGATGATGACTTCTCGGGTCATCAAAAACAGTCTCCACGTCGGCTCGGAATTCGCCGAGCAGATGGATCCAATGGAGCTCTCTCCTTTGAATGAGCTCTTGGATTGCATCGCCGCCATGGGAATCGCTACGGACTATGATCGGATCGGGCTTACACCCGACCAAAGGGAGACTAACTCTTCGCCGATCACTCATTAGATAGCGGTGGTGGAGGAGCAACGCGGCGATTCTTCCTCTGTCTTGAGGACAAGCCATGTTCGGATTCCCGAGCTCTCTAAGCCGGATACCCGTCTATGGGAGGACATGGCCCAAGCTCTGAACTTAGAATCAGACAGCGGGCCGGACCTATCGGGCAACAAACCGGAGCCCGAACTTTCAAAATCGGAAACTCCGCGGCTCCCGGGTCTCAGACCGGGTCAAGGTTTGGACCTAAATCTACCCACCCACCCAGATATAAGTGATCTTTCCCACATAAGACAAGAGCCCCAAGAAACAGTACATCACTATTGGGCCAGATTCCTCCTTGTAATGAGCAAGGTCAGGGACTGTCGCGAGGAAGACGCAATTTCATTCTTTTGCAAAAATTGCACGGACAAGGGAATCCTCAACGCCATAAGTCGTCGTGACATAGCACACTTCGCTGACTTGGCAGCCATAGTACAGAAGTAATGTGCGATGGAAAGCGCCTGGAAAACCCAAACAAAATTCTGGGATCCTCCGGCTCTCACTAAAACCCCTGTCCGAATTAAAAGGGTGTAATCTCATAAATCACCCGATCCAATTACAAAGAAACAAAAGCCCACTACAGGGCGTGGAACCGTACTGGAGGGATGGCTCAACGGGCCATGCAAAATTCACAGTACAACGGATACCATACCAACACACAGCCTTAGAGCATGTTGGGTACACCGGCAGGTGGCCAAGAGCGGTGAGGATATCCTCATCAACAATACCGCAGAGCACCATCCCGTGGAGAACAACAATACAGTATTGACAGTCTTCGACACCTTCGCCTCAAATAATAGGCGTAAGCGAGCACTCCGCAGCCTTGCCGAAGTCTGCCACGTAGCAGCAATAAATCCATGGAGCGACACGGCTATCACCTTCAATGCCAGTGACGAACCTAAATTCTGAACAACCCGAGCACCAGCCGCTTTGGTCCTTAGTCCAATTGTGGACGGCTTCCGGCTTACTAAAGTGCTCATGGACGGCGGCAGCGGACTAAACCTCATCTATGAGGAGACCCTTCAAAAAATGGAAATAGACAGAAGCCGCATTGAGCAAAGCAGCATGACCTTCAGAGGAATCATCCCTAGTCGGGAGGCACGATGTGCAGGCAAAATCATACTAGATGTGGTAACTCGGCACGCCGGAGAATTATAGGTCCGAAGAAATCACATTCCAAGTGGCCCCGTTCAATAGCGGATACCACGCCCTTCTAGGGCGGGAGGCATTCACGATCTTCCAAGCTATACCCCATTACGGGTACATGAAGCTCAAAATGCCCGGGCCCAATGGAATCATCACTCTAGCTAGTGATCCGGACATAACACTCCGCGCCGAAAACAAAACAGCCGCACTGGCCCTCGAGGCATTATCCGAAGCCCTCACGGCCGAGGAATTAACTACGCTGCGCTCCACAGTGGACAGGGACAACGTGATACTCGACAAAAGATCCAAGTCCACCTCTTTTAAACCAGCGGATGAAATAGTCAAATTCCAAGTCCACCCAACGGACCCTACAAAAATAGCATCCATCGGGGCACAGTTAAACCCCATTGTAGACGCCACACTACGGGAGTTCTTGCGTGAGAATTGGGACATATTCGCCTGGCATCCTTCAGACATGCCAGGAATCCCACGCAGGCTGGCCGAGCATAGCCTTAACATTCTAAAGGGATTCAAGCCGGTCAAGCAGACTCTTCGGCGTTTCTCCAAACCTAAGCGACAAGCCATGGGAGAGGAGCTAGCCAAGTTACTGGAGGCCGGATTCATTAGAGAAATAAAACACCCAGACTGGCTAGCAAACCTGGTGATGGTACCAAAGAAGGATAAATCCTGGCGCCTATGCGTCGATTTCAAGGACCTTAACAAGGCTTGCCCAAAGGATCCCTTCCCCCTCCCTCGCATCGATCAAATTATCGACGCTACCGCAGGACACGACTCACTATGTTTCCTCGACGCATACTCCGGATACCATCAAATTAAGATGGCAGAGTCTGATCAAGCCGCAACGGCATTTATCACTCCATACGGCCCCTTCTGTTTTAACACCATGCCTTTCGGGCTCAAAAACGCCGGTGCAACCTATCAACGCATGATTCAGACATGCTTGGAGACACAGATCGGCAAAACAGTGGAGGCATACCTAGACGACGTGGTCATTAAAACCAGACACGTCGAATCCTTAATAGACGACTTGAGGCTCACGTTTGACAATCTCCGAACATACGACATTAAGCTCAATCCGGAAAAATGCGTCTTCGGCGTGCCCACCGGAAAGCTCTTAGGCTTCATCGTATCCAATAGAGGAATCGAAGCGAATCCGGCTAAAATCTGAGCTCTGTCACAGTTGGCCATCCCAACAGACCTCAAGCAGATCCAGAAATTAACTGGATGGGTGGCTGCTTTAAGCCGCTTTATCTCCTGATTAGGAGAAAAGGCACTGCCTCTTTATCGCCTTCTTCGACGCACCGAACACTTCGAGTGGACGGACGCAGCCACGACCGGATTAGAAGAAATAAAGGCCGTTTTAGCCACAAACCCAATCTTGGCCACACCTAACGTCGGTGAACCAATGCTGCTGTATATAGCGGCAACACACCAAGTTGTAAGCGCAGTGCTCGTCGTCGAACGAGAGATGGACGGACATAAGTTCCCGCTTCAAAAGCCGGTATACTATGTATCCACTGTCCTCACTCCAGGCAAATCACGGTACCCACATTATCAAAGATAGCATACGCGGTCTTCATGGCATCCCAGAAGCTATGACATTACTTTCAAGAATGTTCAGTCACGGTGGCCTCCGAAGTACCACTCAACGACATAATAAACAACCACGACGCCATGGGCCGGATTGCTAAATGGGCTACTGAGCTCCTCCCGTTCGACATAATATATAAACCACGGCCATTAAGTCACAAGTACTGGCTGATTTTGTCGCCGAATGGACAGAAGTCGAACTCCCTAAAGAGTACGGCGCATACTCCAATTGGATTATGCACTTTGACGGCACTAAAATGTTGGCCGGTCTGGGGGCTGGCGTTGTCCTGACATCCCCCACCGGAGATACAGTCCAATACGTACTCCAAATATTATACACAGACTCCAACAACGCAGCAGAATATGAGGCCCTGTTACATGGTCTCCGGATGGCAGTCTCCATGGGCATTCAACACCTGGAGGTGCGTGGGGACTCGAACCTCGCGATATCTCAAATAAATGGAGATTTCGACACCAAACATACAAAAATGGCGGCTTATCGCAACGCCGTCCTCAAAATGTCAGCTCGGTTCGAGGGGCTTGAATTCCACCATGTGGCCCGGGAAAACAATCAGGCGGCGGATATCCTCGCCCACATCGGCGCTAAGCGCGACCCTGTCCCACCTAATATATTCTTGGAAAGGCTGTTTAAGCCATCCGTGGTATGGGAAAGGAGATACCGGTAACAATAGTCTGGACCCGGCCACAACACAAGATATCGAACACTCTGACATAATCGGAGGCTCTGCCACCGAAATAACACCCTCCGCCCACGTGATTATGGCTGTCATCGCCCCGTGGACAGAACCTTTCCTGGCCTACCTAACTAGGCAGGAACTACCTGAGGACCCAAACGAGGCACGTTGCATTGTGCGGCAGTCTAAAGCCTACAAGGTCCATGAGGGAGAGCTTTATAAGAAAAGCGCTACCGGAGTCCTTCAAAGGTGCATCTCCGAAGAGGAAGGACGGCAACTTTTGGCAGAAATTCATGCTGGACTCGGTGGTCACCACGCCGCAGCTCGGGCCCTTGTAAGCAAGGCCTTCCGTACAGGGTTCTACTGGCCGACGGCCCGAGCAGACGCACAGGACCTTGTCCAACATTGCGTCGGTTGCCAGCTATTTGCAAACCAAAGCCATATGCCGCCTACCGCTCTCCAAACAATCCCCATTACTTGGCCCTTTGCGGTCTGGGGGCTTGATATGGTCGGACCCCTCAAAGGGGGAAGCCATAAGAAAAAATACCTATTGGTCATGGTGGACAAATTCACCAAATGGATAGAAGCCAAACCAGTTAAAACGGCTGAATCCGGACCAGTGATAGACTTCATATCTGGGGTTGTAGACCGTTATGGCGTCCCCCCCAGCATCATCACCGATAACGGCTCGAACTTCACAGCCGACGAGGTAAAACTTTGGTGCAGCAACATGGGCATCAAGCTCGATTATGCTTCTGTCTATCACCCGCAAACTAACGGTCAAGTCGAGCGAGCAAATGGTCTTATCATGAGCGGCATTAAACCCAAATTAGTGCGGTCCTTAAAGGAATCAAACACACACTGGGTAGAGGAGCTCGACTCCGTACTATGGGGGCTGCGGACCACGCCGAATCGCACTACCGGATACACACCGTTTTTATGGTGTACGGCGCAGAGGCGGTACTGCCATGCGACATAATTCATGACTCACCTCGAGTGCGCATGTATGAAGAAAAAGAGGCCGAGCTTGATCGGCAGGACAGTTTGGACGCCCTGGAGGAGGAGCGCGACGTGGCAAAAGCCCGTTCCGCATTCTATCAGCAACAGGCTCGAAGGTATCAAAGCAGGGAAGTACGGGCCAAACCCTATAATGTTGGCAAACTCGTTCTACGCCTGCCGGAGAAGAAAAGAACAAGCTCAAACCCAAATGGGAAGGTCCCTTCATTATTGACCAAGTTCTGACCGGTGGAGCGTACCGTCTGTGGGATGCATCGGACAATCGACTCGAGCCAAACCCATGGAACGTAGCCAGACTCCGAAGGTTCTACGCCTAGTGCCGGACTCTATGTTCGTCTCCTTACCTCCGTCAATTTTTTACATATCGTTATCTGTCTTTTATCTCTCTTTCTTTTTTTCCTTTCTCTTCAAGGCCTTAAAACTCTAAATTGTGTCTTGACTACACAATCTTGACGCGCTAACCGCGCTCATTATACCTGGGGGCTTCTTATACAGAAGCTTAATATAGCTATTCTCCGGGCTCTATGCCCCACACATGTGTTATTCTTCCACATGTACCTTTTTTCACCATTATATGCATCGATATGACTTAAGTTTTGGCCAAGCTGAGTTGCCTGGCTCTTGTGTTTATGCCCTACGTTCCCGTTAATTCAGCTAGGGCATAAGGGGAGCACCTCTGCGATTGTTACTGCCGGATCAGCCGGATGTGTACCTCAGACTGGGTGAAGCCGAAAGCTAGCGTTCTTAAGGGAATACTCGGTCGGTGAACAAAAGATGACTTTTATTTATTTTAATACATTGCCCCCAGATGTTCATAGCCTGCGTCTCTTTTCGCAGTTCGGACATGCACATTAGGGCATGCGTACCCAGGGAAAGGAACCCTTAACGGAACTATTCTCCCTGGAAAATGTTTCTTACTATCCATGTAATATAACATAGCTAGTTGGGTACTTGTCTGTTCAAGCACTTATGACCCCTACGCCTGGTTTCCACGCATACCCCGGCTTTTACATAACTGAGCGGGTATTCGGATACACTCCGGACTATCGGGTCCAGAGGTTGAAGCGAAAAGGTCCGCCATGACAAATGATTTACAATCCGGCTAGGAACAATACATGTCACTTGAAGTACACAGTCACTTAGACTGACTAAATTCTTCTTCTATACCATCCAACAGGCTGTCTAGCCTACAATCCTGTTGGGAATACTTTGCGGCTAATTCTACTTGGTCATACACCAAACTGACGGGGATCTCTTTCCCATCGGGCCCCACAGGTCCGACCTCGGCCATGTGGTTTGGGTCAGCCTTGGTATATCGCGTCTTCACCATGGCCCAGGCTTCCCTTGCACCTTGTCGGCAGGCTGATATCTTCCATAATCGGAAGCGCCGTCGCGCTCCCTTGAGCTTCTCTACGAGCTCCCCCATGCCTCCTGGCAGGGAGGCGGATGGCCACAAGGCTTGGGCAATGCCCTGCATCACCTGCCGAACTTGTTCGTGCAGTTGTGAGAGCTCTGGCAAAAGATCACCTGCAGACCCGGGCATTTCCTCTGCGGGACGACCCGTCAGCATACCTACAGATATAACTCTGTTAGCCGATTTCTTTGCCGAACTCTATAAAAAGTTCGTTCAAGCACTTACTAAAAATGCCGCGTCGAAGCCTCTTATTCTCCTTTACGGAGTCAGCAAGCTGGGCCCGAACACCTTTCAGTTCCACGCCCAGCTGGATATTGGCATCTTGGAGATTGTTTTTCTCCTGCCTAACCTTTTTAAGCATGCGCTCACCAGCCTTTAGCTGTTGTTGGGCATGCGGCTCATTCCCTATCACGACCTCCGGATTCACTCCGGAGTCATCTGCAGAATCTATTGTTAGATTTGCATGCATGCCGCATACTATCTGGTACCTGTCATTCTTTGCAATAGAGACAAGTGTTACCAGAGGGGGCCTTCTCGGACTCCTTCAGCGCGGCAACTGCAGCCCGTAGCTGGGCTTTGCACTCTTCCAGCTCTTGAGACAATTGGGTATTCTTCTCTATAAGAACCTGCACAAATAATGATCCTTAAATCAGTTGTGTCAACTGTTTCAAGTCTCGGGGGCTACTGATATATATAATTATCAGATTTTCTTACCCGTATATCCTTTACATACTGGTCCGTGGCTCTGTCAAGACCATTTTGAGCAGCTCGGATGTACGCGTCTCCTGAGTTGAAGGCATCAAACGCCTCTTGGGAGAAACAAGCGTCACGGAGTATGGCCCAGCGACGCATGTGATTCATAGCGCTCTCCACTTCGGAATTTGTAGCGGATAGCCTATCCGCATCCTCTGTAGGAGGAACATCCGGCGTTCGCCCCATGTTAGCTTCCGCCTCTATGTCCGGCCCTTGAGCCCGACTGGTGGAGGCGTGATCGGCAACCTCTCCGGATATAGTCCGGCGAGCGTTTTTCCTACCAGGAAACATGGACATTTTTATATTTTAAAGAAGACGACCACCACGGAGCGGGATTCTCTTTCGTGCCTTTGCGACGGCGTCTCAGTCCTGACCGCCTTCCTTTTAAGCCTACCCGGCTTCGGTGCCCCTTGTTGGCGAGTCACTGCAGGTTCGGCACGGCGTCCCGAGGGCCTTCCCTGTAAAACACCATATGTGTGCAGTGAGTGAAGTGCAGAGAAAGGGATCCTTCTTGGAAGTTAGGGCTCTGGTTTTACTTACATGTGATGCGGGGAGCAGTCCAGGATAATCGGCTATGATAGCCACCAAGGTACCGTCACAGCTCAACTGATAGAACATTCTGTCGATGAGCTCCACAAATGTGTCCGGATCTTCTTCGAGTCCGGGGTCGAGGGCCCGGTTAGGGTCCTCTGGTTGTGGAGACGGGCTGTGGACCTCCCTCACGGCTTTTCGCAGTTCCTGTTATGAAATAACAAGGTTAATACTTATGACAAAGAATGCGGAAAGGATTGGAGTAGAAAGTAGCAGCTCACCCAGCTTGGGGGGTTGTACATGGAGAATCCATCCCGTGGCTTGATACAGGCGAACTCCTCTTCTTCTCCTTTATACAAATCGGACAGTATCTTTGCTAGGGCAGCGACGGAGTCCGGACCTTTACGACCGCAGTGGGTGGCGTCGTCTTCCCCATTGAAGTGCCACATGGGTTGTCCCCGATATTGAAGTGGCTGCACCCCCCGCATTATACATATGGACATAACCTCGGTTATTGTCAATCCTGATTTGGCCAGCATATCTATCCGGCCCATCAGGTAAAGGACTTCCCCGTTATCTTCCTCCTAGGGGCTCCGAGGGCGCCAGCTGCGGTGTTTCTTCAAAGGGGCATTGTCCAACTCAGGAAGGCCCATCTGCATAGGATCTGGGAGGGGAACGTCCTCCATATAAAACCACTCCGAAGGCCAGTCTTCGGACGTCTTCTTCAGTGTACCGGACAGGTATCCGGTACCGGCGATGCGCCATATTTCGGCTCCGCCACTTGATATAGTGACCCCTTCTGTGTACGGGGCACGAGGCAGAATAGCCTCCGCCATAGCTCAAAATGAGCTTCGCAACCCAGAAACAGCTCGCAAAGGGCAACGTAGCCAGCGATGTGTAGGATGGAAGCGGGGGTAAAGTTATGCAACTAGAGGCCGTAGAACTCCACGAGCCCGTGGAGGAACGGATGAATTGGGAATCCAAGTCCCCTTAGTAAATAAGGGACAAGGCATACCCGCTCCCCCTTGGATGGATTGGGGGAGCTCTCCGCTTGCTCCCCGCCATTATAGGTGGCAAGCCCGGCTCGAACGGGAACCATATACGCTGGAGGGAGAAATCCCTGGGTCTGTAACTCTACTAATTTGCTATGAGGGACGGAACACCTCTTCCAATCACCGGCCTTAGGGCTACGGGAGCGAGAGGAGGAGCTGCGATGGCCGGCCATGTTGGAATGGATTTTGCCAGGCGTGCTCCAATGGATACTCGCTGTGGGAGGATGGTGTGATCTGGATCTAAGAATCCCCGTCTCTTTAATAGATGGTTTACTCACATGGCAAGGGTGGCAAATGTAAAAATGCCCTGGCTTCTCGCATTCGCTCGACACGTGGAAGATAGCCATTATTAGGCATAGAAGCCAAGGAGTGCAACATTTATGGGAAGCCGGACACTACTCAACAGGTACTCAGAATTTGGAGAAGAACTCGCCCTGCAATGCCGAAGACAATCTGCGCGCCAGACTCATCGTCATTGAAGCCTGGTTCAGGGGCTACCGAGGGAGTCCTGGATTAGGGGGTTCTCGGACGGCCGGACTATATACTTTATCCAGACTGTTGGACTATGAAGATACAAGATTGAAGACTTCGTCCCGTGTCCGGATGGGACTCTCCTTGGTGGGGAAGGCAAGCTTGGCAATACGGATATGTAGATCTCCTCCCTTGTAACCGACTCTGCGTAACCCTAGCCCCCTCCGGTGTCTATATAAACCGGAGGGTTTAGTCCATAGGACAACAACAATCATACCATAGGCTAGCTTCTAGGGTTTAGCCTCTACGATCTCGTGGTAGATCAACTCTTGTAATACTCATATCATCAAGATCAATCAAGCAGGAAGTAGGGTATTACCTCCATCGAGAGGGCCCGAACCTGGGTAAACATCGTGTCCCCCGCCTCCTGTTACCATCCGCCTTAGACGCACAGTTCGGGACCCCCTACCCGAGATCCGCCAGTTTTGACACCGACAGCCGCCCCGGCAAGGGCCTTGCCGGGGGACTCCACCTCGCCCCTTTGTTGTCTTGTGTTTCTGGTCTTGGCGTTGCCTCTGACCATCTTGTGCCTCTGGCTTCTCTCCGGTTTCCCTCCCCTGCTCTGCTTAGTGTGGCCGTGGGCGTGGCTCCGACTGTCCGTGCACAAGTAAAGGGGTCAAAAGGAGCGCCCCTACTTTTGTACACCGACAGGAGCCCCCGGGCTTGGGCCACACATAAGCGCGACACGTTGTTGGGCCAGACCCAAAACGGTGCGCGGGCAGTCGGGGCGGGACTTTACCGCAGTAATTTTCCGTCCGCTGCGCTTCCCCACGACCCGCGTTGAACGCGCGACGTGGGGGGGGGGGGTCGTGCGTGACGTGGGGGGCATACGCGGGGCGGTTCCCTACGCATGCGTCACAACGCAGTTAATGAGAAAGGAGGCGGCCCGCGCCTTCCCCCAAAAAAGGAATAACCGCGGGCGCGCTGCTCACTTTACCCCCCTCCCTGCGTCTTCTCCAATCTCAGAGCCGCCGCCCCCTTTCTTCCTCCTTCTCGAACTCTTGCCTTCGCTTGCCGCCGTTGCGCCGTCGCCATCCTCCGCCCCTTGCTTCTCGCAGCCGCCATGGCTCCCAAATCCACCAAGGGCTAGGGAGTGGCCAAAGATGCTGGGGCGACGGAGCCGCCGGAGAGTGCGTTGGCGGCGAGCGAGCGCAGCTCGTCTACTTCCCCTCGGCGGTCGACGTGTTCGAGCTCCGGGAGGCCTTCAAACCCCTGTGGGGGGTGAAGACGGGGGAGATACGACGGGGCATCCAGCCACGCGCGTCATCCCCGCCAATTGTGCCGAGGCCACCCCAAATCGGTACCCTTTTTTTCGTCGACTACTTCTCCTGCGGGCTCTGTCCCCCCTTCTCCGATTTCTTCAATGATGTCATGCACACCTACGGCTTTGTCACGCCCAATATGCGACCCTATCCGAGAGGAACTCGAAGGTCCCACCAAGGATAGACCCGCATATTGAAACGCTTTTGCAAGCTGGATATCATTACATCATACCATTACATAATAGTTGGGGATACATACATAAGGCACATTTACCACAAGAATACAACAATACCATACAAGAGAACAACATCCGACTACGGATGAAACATAAACAGAAACTCAAACAATATCCACCCTGCTAGCCCAGGCTGCCGACCAGGAACCTAACCCAAGATCGACGAAGAAGAAGAAGAACTCCACCACAAGTAACATCGCTCTCGCGTCATGATCATCGCATATCCTGCACCTGCAACTATTATTGTAGTAAACTGTGAGCCACGAGGACTCAGCAATCCCATTACCATGGGTATCAAGACTAGCAAAGCTTAATGGGTAAGGAAGGGGTAAAGTGGTGAGGTTGCAGCAGCGACTAAGCATGTATGGTGGCTAACTTACGAATACAAGAGTAAGATGAGAAGCTACGCAAACAGTCGCGAACTAGAAATGATCAAGAAGTGATCCTGTACTACTTACATTCAAACATGACCCCAAAACCGTGTTCGCTTCCCGGACTCCGCCGAAAAGAGACCATCACGGTTACACACGCGGTTGATGTATTTTAATTAAGTCAAGTGTCAAGTTCTCTACAACCGGATATTAACAAATTCCCATCTGCCACATAACCGCGGGCACGGCTCTCGAAAGTTCAAACCTTGCAGGGGTATCCCAACTTAGCCCATCACAAGCTCTCACGATCAACGAAGGATATTCCTTCTCCCGGGAAGACCCGATCAGTCTCGGAATCCCGGTTACAAGGCATTTCGACAATGGTAAAACAAGACCAGCAAGACCGCCTGATGTGCTGACAAATCCCGATAGGAGTCGCACGTATCTCGTTCTCAGGGCACACCGGATGGGCAGGACGTCGGGTTGGCATAGACCCTGGATGCCCAGGGGGCGCCGGACATCGCCCGGTTTGGACCAGCACTCAGAGGAACACTGGCCCGGGGGGTTAAAATAAAGATGACCCTCGGGCTCCGGAAACCCAAGGGAAAAAAGGCTTAGGTGAGGCAAATGTAAAACCAAGGTTGGGCCTTGCTGGAGGAGTTTTATTCAAAGCGAACTGTCAAGGGATTTCCATAACACCCAACCGCGTAAGGAACGCAAAATCAAGGAACATAACACCGGTATGACGAAAACTAGGGCGGCAAGAGTGGAACAAAACACCAGGCATAAGGCCGAGCCTTCCACCCTTTACCAAGTATATAGATGCATTAATTAAATAAGAGATATTGTGATATCCCAACAAAGTTCATGATATCCATGTCCCAACATGGAACAACCTGCAACTGCACCTGCAACTAGCAACGCTATAAGAGGGGCTGAGCAAAGCGGTAACATAGCCAAACAACGGTTTTCTAGGAAGGGTGAAAAGGTTAGAGGCTATCATGGCAATTTGGGAGGCTTGATAAACAAGTGGTAGGTAGCGTGACATAGCGATAGAACGAAGCAACTAGCATAGCAATGATATTAGTGAGATCCAAGGTGACGGTCATCTTGCCTGAAATCCCGCTATGAAGAAGAATGAGTCCATGAAGAAGACGAAGCCATGAAGACGAACCAAGCGTAGACGAACGAATCCTCACGATCGCAACGAAATAGGAACTAACAAGAAGGAGCAAAACCGGAAAGAAGCAAACAACATGGTAAACACACAACACATAACAAGACATGATGCTCAACCAAGTATGATGCATGACGAAGCTATATGATGCTACTCATGGCAAGAGATGATGCATACAAGAACAACACATCAAAGCAAGTTTAAATGAGGCCAGAAACAACATAGAACAATTCCGGGAAGTCCCCATATGCAAATTTCGAAATTGGTCCAGATCTAATTAGAACACAATGTTGAAGTTGTTAAACATCAATTTAAAATGCATCAAGATGATCTACACGGTTTTCTAGTCAAGTTACATATAAAGTTCATTTAATTCGGAGCTACGGCCTACAAGATATGAGCAAAACAAGTTAAACATGACATTGATGCAAATGCAAGCAAAACAACATCACAAATACTTCAAAACAAGGATGCAACAAGGTAACATGAAGCTACATGTAAAACTAAGCAAGTTTCATATAGAGCACACTCAAAACGGAGCAACGGCTCAACACATACACACAATACAAGTTTAAAGGACAAGCTGTCCAAAACAGCAACTAGGCACCTTGTAAGCATTAAAACAATATGCTAAAGCACCTCAACATGAAAAAAATGGCATGGGCATGATGTACAGGTAAAGCATAACAAAACATGAACACTGAGCTATCTCCAGAAATCACTAGAACATGTTCAAGAGGACATGGAAAGATTGCAAATAATAGCAGTTCACAGACTTGGCAGAAATTCACTGGACATGACAGAAATAACATCAGGTTGCAATATTTAGAGCTATCCAACAATATGTTACAGCAAGCTATCATGGCAAACAAAGCCAGGGCATGCTAGACCTAAAGGCACTTAACAAAAGTCTCTTACTGAACTTATTCCAAAGATCAACAGAAAAGATGGTATCATCCATGCAAACATGGCAAATGATATGACAGATTCAGACTTGGTGAAAATAACAGTACATGGCAGAAACAACGATAAGTAGGCATGTTAGTGAGCTTGTACCACTCACCACAAAGCATTTCATGGCATGTGAAGTAAACTGAAAGTAGGATTACATAATTATAAAGCTAAAAATGGCAACAGAAAGTTCATAGGGTGCATGGATCACTAGCAAAACACATGGCAAAACTGAACTTAATGTTAACAGGCTGACAGAAACATTATTTAGCACTTTGAGAACAAGATTATAACAATATAAAGCAGGCTATAAATTCAACCAAGTGCATGGATGGATAGAGCATGACAATTATAACAAAACATCCTTAGTGAACATCTCCAGATTATGTATAGAATGACTTGTAGCAGCAGGTTTACATAGCATCATGATATAACAGATTCAGCCTACCAAAACAGTAACAGCAAGTAGCCCACTTCACAAGCTTGTTTCACTCACCACAAGGCACAAACAAATACATGGGTTGAACCACTGTAAATATGGCATGAATATGCTCCTAAAACATGTAGACATCATGCTCAAAAGATACACACACAAAATGAAACGAAAATGACAAAACCGCAAGTTATAACCGTGTCAGCAGGTTAACATCAAATAGCACTCTTGCAACAATGATTAGGGAATCAAGATGATATCAAACAATCGTGCCACAATGCAACTAAATGAAGACCATATCACAGTCAACATTTTGATATATCACACGCACAAAACAGAGCAACACACACAAAATTATGGCATGATAAATAGTGCATCAGAATGTGAAAAATTTCGGGACTTAGCAGAAAATCACCTCGCGGAAAAAAAACAATGGGACGGCGGGATCCGGGACGGAGCGGGGCTCGTTTGGATCAGGGGATCCTGGGGTCTATGGGACGGGGCGATGCAGGTGCGGGGCGCGCCGTGGCCGGCGACCTCCGGCGAGGCCGGCTTGGCAGGGAGGCGCGCAGGGAGGCGGGGCGAGACGGATCCGGCCGTCGCTGGGCCGGATCTGGCCGCAGCCGAGGGAGGCGGCGGAGGGCGCGGCGTGGCGCGCGGCGGCGGCGGAGCTGAAGGCAGCGAGGCGCGGCGGCGGCCGGAGACGAAGGTGGCGAAGGAGGCTCCCGGTCGGTGGCTTGCCGACGGCGAGGCTGACGGGCGGCTCGGGGAGCCTGGCGGTGCAGGCGGCGGCGTCCGGGCCCGGCGAGCCGCGGATGGGCTCGCGGGGCCCGCGCGATGGATGGGAGCGCCGGGGCGACGTGGCACTCTCCGGTTGGGCGTGGGCGGCGGCTGGAGCTGACGTGGCGGCCTCGGATTGGCCGGGCGACGTGGAGGCGGCGGTGGACGCGTCCGGCGGCGGTGGACGCGTCCGGCGGTGGGGTGGACACGTCCGGTGGCGCGGAGGGAAGGAGGCTAGGGTTTGGACTGCGATTTTTGGACGGGAGAGACCTTTTTATAGGTAGAGGGTGCTAGGAGAGTCCAAATGGGGAGCGGTTTTCGCCCACACGACCACGATCCAATGACCGAGAGCATGGAGGGGGTTTGGATGGGCTCAAGGACTGTGGTGAAGGGGTGTTGGGCTGCAAAGAGAGAGGGTTTCGGGCTACACGGTTAACCGTTGGGGCGTCAAACGACCTCCGAATGCGATGAAATTTGACAGGCGGTCTACCTACACCATAAAAAGACCGCACGCCAAGTTTCAACCCATTCCGAGAACATTTTTCGGCCACTCATAAAATAATATTTTGAAGGTGCCGGGGGTGCGAGAGAGAGTCGGGACGCGAAACGGACAACGGGGAAAAAGACCGGATGCAAGTTTACATGAGGATGCAATGCAGACGATGACATGGCAAAATGCAACACAAAAGCAAATGACATGGTAATGACGGCGAAAAACTGGGAGACACCTAGCGCATCGGTTCCGGGGCGTTACAGGCTTCCTCCTTTTGGATTTTACTCCAAACGCCGTGGTGTGCATGGCTCTTTTTGTGCACCTCTGCGAGGGCTTCGCCGGGCTCACCCTTGAGATGATCGGGGCGGATTTCATCCGCCGCCGAATCGCTCCGCTGCATAACAAGGGGAGGCCGGCCTGGCTCTTCACGAACGCCGCCGACATCATGAGGCTTCGCCCCGGCCTCGACCACAACCTCACGGTGATGGGGCATGCCCACTTCTACCAGCGGCTCTTCCAGCTCGACGTGAAGCGCGACGGCGAGGTTGAGCGGAACGGCAAGGCCGCGAGGGCCGCCGCAAAGGCCGGCAAGGTTGCCAAGGGGCCCTTGTTCAAGTTGCCGGCAGGAGTGGTCCCGCTGAGCAACAACTCGCGCCGGGCCGACATCATCGCCATGATGCCGGACTTCAACGTGCATGGCCTCGACCCGAGCTGGGTCGAGCCGGAGGAAATTCAAGTGCAGGAGTTCTTCGACACCTTGCATGAGGGGTACGTCACCACCGAGCCGCTGCTCGTCCAGGACACCACCCAGGCGGATCTGGCCTACATCGCCGCCAGGGCGGCGGAGGCGAAGCTCGCCAAGGAGACCGGCAGCGCCGGTGGCATGGAGGACAAGGCCACGGCAGAAGCGGAGGAGAAAGAGCTTGCCTAGTGGGCGGAGGCCGCTGGGGAAGCCAGCAGCGCCGGCACCGGGGCCCCTCTCATCGAAGATGTAGTTGACGAGTCATCGGAGGAGGAGGCCGAGGCCGCCGACCCTCCGGCCATGGGGAGAGGGCGAATTCTACGGCGGGCCACCTCCGGCGAGCCGGTTCGACCCGGCAGGGCCGCGCAACTGCGGCAGGCCCAGGAGATGTCCGCGCGCCAGACGAGGGCCGCGGCGGCGAAGAAAGTGGTGAAGGCCGCGGTGGCAAAGAAGAAAGCATCCGCTTCTTCTTCGCCCAGACGCGCCCAGACCCCACCTCCTTCCCCTTCTTCGGCGGACGTTGACGCGGGGGTCGTCTTTGACTTCGGGTCCCTCAGCCCGCGGAGGAAGAGGAAGGCAGCAGAGGAGGAGTAAGCTTTGTTTCCCCTTTTTTTCATCTCCGTTTCCTCAAACAGTGCCGCCTATCTTGAATTATTTTCATTTTGCAGGGATGTGGAGACGCTGGCCCAGAGGGTGAAGAGGGCCAGGACCTCGACGAGCGGCCAGCCCCCGGCAGGCGCCTCTGGCACACCACTGGTGGTGTTGAGCAGTCCGGACAGCAGCCCCCGGCCCAGCCCCCAGCGTGAGTCCACCACTTGCCCTCCGCCAACGTATGTTGGGGGTATGATCAGTTGGCACTGACCTTGTCGTGGTTGCAGGAGGAGAACAGCAGCAGGAGGAGCCACAGAGGGCTACCCCCAACGCGCCGCCCCCATCGACCACGCCGCCCCGAGGGGCGTCCCCGGCAAGGGCGCCAAGCCCTGAGCCCATGCACACGGAGGAGGAGGAGGCGAACTGGGGAGCCGGTGGCTTCGCCTCGGTGCCAAATGTTGGCGGGGAGGGGACTTCTACTTCTCAGCCCGGCATGGGTAGGTTACTCGCCTTTCGTCTCCATTCCTTTTTTTGTTCTTTTCTGAATCTTGGTCTTGGCCTCGCCTCATCCTCTCCTTGGTGTTCAGATCCCCCCTCGGCAGACCCAGAGGACATCGACACCATCATCGAGGATGTCGCCAAGGCCGCTGAGGCGAAGGCCGAGAAGATCGCCGTCGAGGAGGCCGCCAAGGGCGCTGCTGAGGACGCCGCCAAGGAGTCTGTCGGGGAGCCCGGCAAGGGGCCTGCCGGGGAGGCCGGCAAGTCCGCTGCCGAGGAAGAGGTGGTTGATGACCAGCCTTCCTCCTCCGATGCCTCTGGCTCTGGCAGGTACCTGAAGGTGAGCAATGACCTCTTCGTCCACCATCCAGGCGCGTCGAGCACCAGGGCTCCCGTCGAGGGAGAGGTGTTTGATGACGAGGTGCTTGCCGCCGCCGGGCTCGAGGTCGTTGATGAGCCGAGCGCTGGTGGCGATGGCTCCCAGGAATAATGGCTCCTCCACGCCATAGGCGCCAGCTTCCGGAAGCTCCAGGCGCTCCACCGCGCCCGCCTGGACAAGGCTAAGTCCAGGATGGCGGTGGCGGAGAAGGTGGAGGCGGACCTCCAGAAGCGCGTCGACGAGACGCAGGACTGGTTCCGCCAGGCTTGCGAGGACCTGAAGGCCGCCCAGGGCGAGCTGGCCAAGCGCGAGGTGGAGCTCACCATGAAGCGGGCCGACATTGAGAAGGCCCAGGAGACGGCAGAGAACTTGGCTGCCGCAGCCGAGGCCACTCGAGCCCAGCACCAGGCCGCGCTAAACTCCCAGGAGGAGGACCTTGCCGCGCGTGAGGAGAAGCTTGCCGCAACGCTCCGCGGTAAGGATGAGGAGGTGGAGAAGCTCGTCGTGCAGCGGACCCAAGAGCTGGAGCAGAGGCACAGGGAGGTGCTCGATGCCCATGCTCTAGTTCACGCCGGCAAGGTGAAGGAGCTGGAGGTGGAGCGGGACGGGCTGAAGGACCAGGCCTTCAAGCTGTCCCAGGAGAAGGACACGCTCAACGGCGCCCTGACGAAGGCGCAGGGCGCGGCTGTCAGTAGGGCCGGGGAGCTCTCCGAGGCCAACAACTCCATCAAAGACCTCAAGATGAAGCTGGAGGGTCTCGAGGGGATGCTGTCGGAGAGCAAGGCCCGGTAGGAGATCCTGGCCAAGGATCTGGAGAACGAGAAGCAGCTCCAGAAGAACGAGGCCTCCAACCACAAGGATGTTGTGGACGGCCAGAACCGCTGGGTCGACCATCTTGTGGACGTCGCCGGCAGGATCACCGCGCAGCTAGCTTATATATATTATATTTATTTTATATTTATATTTATCAGTATTTCTTATATCTTATATATATTATATATATCTACTATCTCTACTACTCTTATAAAAAAATCGAGTTGGTGATGATGGTGTGCCTGCCATCTTGTAATATAGACCGTCTGATCTATATCTGACGGATAGAAAGCAAACTATGACAATTTTACAAAAGATACCCGCACCTCTCTCCACATTTATAGATAAGGCCTTGCCTCGTTCATCCTTATCTCCCACAAGATAAACTACTCATGCAAATGCATCTTGATGTTCTGTGCAATGCATGGGCATCTTGCTAGTTCTAAAAAACTTTTCATCATTTGCCACACTACTGGTTTCAGACGAAGAACCTACCCAAGCACAGCGCAATACATGAGCGACTCACAATTACAAGGGGATATTCTGTTGGACAATGCAAGCTATAACCAATTACTTTTATGGGAACAATAGCAATTAGGAAATTTGAAGGGTAGGTATGAACAAAATTGGAACTGCACATGTACTGCTAAGAGATTCAATACACACATTACCAATCGAAGAGGAGTACGATGGTCGTGGCGGCCTCTGTGCATCATGGTCGGCAACGGAAGTCTGTTCATTGTCCACGACGGTGGTGCTTCTGCGCTTGGCGTCGGCTTCCGGGTAGTAGATCCGAGACCGTGGAAGATGATGTCGGGGAAGAGGCTCCATGCACAACGACGACGGTGGACCAGCTCCAGTGCGGCGTACGACATCGTCGATGAGGCAGATGCGCTACGGTGGATGAGTGCGCTGATGTAGAAAGGGAGGAGCACGAAGGCTGCGGTGCCATGGAGAAGTCTATTTTGTGGTGGGGATAGAAAATGGGGAGTATTCAGGTGTACTACTCTGGGTGCCGGGGTGGGGTTGGCTGGGTAGGGTGAACCTGAAGTTACCAAAACAACCCCTACCAACCATCATTCGTAGACCTGTTTCGAAGGGTATGATGGTAACTTCGCACTGCTCGAATCAGGGTCGCGGGAGATTTTCCCGCGGACCACACAATTTTGTAACACTGAACTCCCCGTTTGGCGTGTTGGGTGATTGGGGTAAGCAACTAGCAGGTGGTACTATTAGTTATTAGTACTAGTAACTACTAGTACTCCCTCCATTTTTATTAACTCTGCTTATTAGGTTTGACAGTAGTCAAACTTCCTAAAGTTTGACCAAGTTTGTAGGAAAATATAAACATTTACCATAACATACATGTATGATCTGAAAGTACATTCAATAATGAATCTAATTGTATTTATTTGTTATTGTATATGTTAATTTTTTTGTTATGAACTTTGTGAGAGTTTACAAAACTTGACTTAAATAAACGAAGGGAGTACACATTTGTTTTCTTAGTTTGCAGTGGAATTAATCATTTGTTGTAATCGTAAAATAAATATATTAGGCTACCGACTTCGAATGTAATGGTTTATACAATTCAATAGTTAGAATCATTGTTGAATTCCAAGATGTATACGGGGTATATAGTACTTCACAATATGCTCAAACTCACATAATCCCAGTCAAATGAAAATCTAAATGCATTTCATAGTTATTACTTTCTGGGATGCAACAAAACCAACAATAACTCTACATGATCCATTATAAAAGCAACATTATGAACACATCTCAATGTGTGAATGAAATGTGTAGAGACAGCTTGTGATGATGGCGCAGATAGGGCAGGAAAGATTGTATGTATGTGGGCGAGAGAGTAGGAGACAAACCTAACGAGAGAGAGAGAGAGAGAGAGAGAGAGAGAGAGAGAGAGAGAGAGAGAGGAAGAAGTTAGGTCTGTGAGAAAGATGGAGACATGTAATATACGTGAGATGTGTGTGCATCCGGATTTTGTACACGTGGAAGGAGAAGAGACAACGGGTTTCATGAGAGGGCTGGAAAAACATGGCCGAGAGGGGAAGGATCTCGTGGGTTGAGGGATTGATAATTTTGTGCAGGAGAGAGGGGGGAGGAGTCAGTCAGCCGTCGTCACATCATCCTGCTTCCAAATGGCCCCGCAATCCCTAGTGCAGTGTGGTCGCCGTGTTTGATCCCCTCTTTGAAGATTGAGGTGGTGTGCATGCTGGGGTGCAGAGAAGCACAAGCGAGAGTGGTTGCCATATAACCTTGGATGGGGATAAATTATGTGCTCGGGGGAGGGGGGAGTGTGTGTGTGTTGTGTGTGTGTGTGTGTCAGATATTGAGATAAATCAAACCTATGGAGAGAATGTGTGTATGTGACGGAAAGCTACATGCTAAATAGGGTTTTCACGCAGAGATTGTGCGTGCGAGATAGAGACCGATGTGCGGGCCTTGAGGTGGGCAGGGGCCGGGTGAGGGTGTCAAAATGTGTGCATTGATGCATGTGTTACATGCGATAGTGCAAGGGACGGACGAATCGAGAGAGATGGTTGTTGTGTTACGGATGCTCCTCTCTCTCTCTCTCTCTCTCGCACACACACAAGTACAAATAGAAGACCGTTCTCTCATGTATACACAACGTATCGGCATCTCTCTATGTCTCACTCATGCATGATCATTTGCACATTCACACCTCTCTATGTATCTATCACACGCACACCATTCCACATTGCCCTTCCGCCACAACACACATATGGACACATACACGCGTTCTCTCTTAGTCACACACATAGAATCAGTATTAAAAAAACTAGGGCACACCCAAAACGTCCAAATCCAAATAAGCACGAACTGAAGCTAAATTCAAATTTATGGAAATATTGTAGCATGAAGAACTTCTCCAGGAAAAAAAGAGGAGTAATATTCGGGGATTGTTTTCACACACACAAAAAGGTTCGGTGGATGTCCTTCGAGCGCGACACGGTAACGCACCGTTCGATCGACCATGCGGCCACGGTGCACGCGCTTGGGCAGGATTCCATATCGATGTTGTGCTAACTAATATGGTAGTATAAGCGCTGCCTTAGTCTAACATTCACGTGTACTAGTACGGTGTTCTTTTAAGTTTGACCAACCCCAAATAAAACTAAACTGAGCTCCCATACGCGCACTCATCAATATGGCGCCGCCGCGGTTGCGTATGCCGGCGCCCGCCTGCTCCGGCCGACCATCTCTCATCCATCACCGCAGTGCCCCCGCCATCCCTGTGCCATGAAACCGAAGGCTCGCCCGCTCACGTCGTCTGCAGTCACTCCTCGCGATGTCGTCGCGCTACCAAGCACGCGAGCAGCTGGTGGAGCCGCTTCTATGCCCGCAGCGTATGAAGAGGACGACGAGCGCGTGCTCCAGCACACCATCGAGGAGGAGCTAGCGTGTTATTGTCGTCTCCGCCCACGTGGAGGAGGCACGCATGGTGGATGTCGCGGCGGAAGCCGGTCGCGCCCACGCCGAGCCCGCAAACCGGGTGCGGACGTGGAATCTACCTTTGAGACCTTGAATGCCACGTGGATCCTATAATCTGAAGGCACAATTTGGGTCAGTTGACTCTTGTGAGCCGTTGGATGCAACATGGACGGACAGAAGGACTTCTTCAACCTCTGTAATTGATGCACTATTCATCTTCTCTCTCAGGCATCGAGCCGCCAGCCCGCCACACGCCTAACCGCCTGCCGCCGCTACCCCGCCCTCCCCTGAACCGCCTAACACCGCTAAGCTCCCCCCACCCCCGCCATCCGTTTAACCCCGGGCACAATCCATTTTTTCCGGCGAACTGCATTCCACACCAACACTCATGAGATAGATCATGGGCACCCTGCCACCCTAATATAGATACTGGGGTAGCTTCTCTGTCGTCTTCTTCCTTCGCTCTGTCTAACTTATTTTACAAATAGACTGACCCAAATTATACTACTAGTACGTATTAAGTACAGTAGGAACGCGAAGATACGAGCAGTAGTACCAACTACAAGAAGAACAGTAGTAAGACATACTAGTACTATTGTACGTACTAAAGAGTTCAAATAACGAGAAAAACATAAACATAGTTCTGTTGGGGGCTCGGCACAACACACCCCTTAAATAAAACTAAGCAACTAGTCCGCTGGACACTACAGTAGAACCAGCATGAGTGACGGCACTGACACCTTACTCGGAGTCCGAGTCCACGTCCTCGACCTCGTCCTCGTCCCTCTTCCTCTTCCTCTTCGCCGACACTTCTTTGGTTGAACCGGACACTGGGCTCTGCTTCTTCATCCAACCCTTGTAGATATTTAAATAAAGGTAGGCATCCGTTGCTGCGTACAGGATGTGATCTTCATCTATTGTCTTCGACTCCCTTGCACGATGAAACTCCTGGTGAGGTTTCTTCAGTCGAGCAGACGAAGGATCAATCATGGCTGCCACTAGGGTCAGCATTGAAGGCTGAGAGGAGGACACCAGGCTTGCCTTCTGGAGATCGAAGGGCTGGCCTACAACGAGGCCTATTCGACCCAGGACTATCCTGTCGTTCGTAAAGTCTACAGTAACGAATTTCACTCTTTTGTCCTTGAGGAAGAACTCAAAATCCTGGCACCTAACATTGGCATGGCATATGTGGTAGACCAAGCACATGTTATGTACACAAACCTGGATCACGGCAGGCTTCTTCTTCTCTACCTCCTTTAGAAGCTTCTCGCTTTCTAGGACTGTGGTGTACTCAACATCTATCCCAGCGACCCACTCATCCTTTGAACTTTGGAACATGTGTAGGAAGCGAGCAAGGCATCCTTCCACTGCCGCGGATCTACGTGTGTAGATGACGATGAACTCATCGCCGGTGATGGTTCTAACCTGGTACTCAGTGGCGATCATGGAGATTTGGGACGCCATGGATTTTGGAGGCATGTTAGGAGAAGTTGAACTGGTGTAATGTGAAATGACGGGACGACTGGGAGCGAACTATTGTAAGGTAGAAGACGGGGAAGAGTAGCGTGTGCGAATGGCATGGGGTGGTTGGCTTGCCCGGTGGATAAACGGTTGCATGCCCCCAAAGAGTTCTCGAGTACTATGCGGGACCCACTAGATCTCTTGTCTACTAGACCCATATCATAGGCCTGACGGTATAGCTTCTGCGTGTTCGCACGCCATGCCGGCGCGTGGATGTAACTTCACTTAATTCCATCAACTGTCACGCCTCCCATGACCTTCGCCTCCCTCGCGCGGTCGCGCCCTTTGAGACTTCGGACGGCTATAAATGAGCAATTTTTTGCCTACTCCGCATGCATGATACTCCCTCTAGTCCTTTTTACTCCACGTAAGATTTGTGTCAAGTCAAAGTTTGCAAAGTTTTTGACCAAATTTATACTAAAAATATCAATATCTACAATACCATATATATATATATATATTACGAAACTACATTTCATAATGAGTATAAAAATATTGATTTGACATTGTGATTGTTGATACATTTTTCTATAAGTTTGGTCAAAGTAGAGGTACATTGACTTCAGACAAAACTTATATGCACGATGCAGACTAGTTCCTTCGTCCAGGTGCGTGCCATGTCCTAAATAGTCATCACAACAAGGTTAGCTATTAGAGTACTACTACCTCCTAGTTTAAAGGGCTCGATTCAAAATTTTCACCTACTCTTACCAAGATAGAGGCGGTAGAATAGTTTTTGTAGTCTGCAAAATTACTCAATTAATGCTCTCCTTCACAAAAAAAATGTGTTTACTAATGCATTATCGCATTGCATGCATGCATGAACACTAGTAAATGACAAAGATTTTTACATGCACTAGCAAGATGCCCGTGTGTTGCACGGAACATGAAGATGCATTTGTATGAGTAGTTTATCTTGTGGGAGAAAAGGATGAACGAGGGAAGGCCTTATCTGCAAATGTGGAGAGGAGTGCAGGTAAATTGTCATAGTTTCCTTCCTATCCGTTAGATATAGATCGGATGGCCTATATTGCAGGATGGCAGGCACACCATCATCACCAACTCTACTTTTTATAAGATATAAGAGTAGAGAGTAGAGATTAGTTAATATTCTCTTTAGGCTACTCATAGTGCAAAGTATCATATACTAGTATCATGTGCATGATACTCGTGTATGATACGGGACTACCTTTATAGTGACATGCATGACACAAAGTAGAATAGTATTTTAACATGATACGGTATCTATCTATGTTACTCTAACCCCCCCCCCCTTCTTTAATTCTTTGCCACATTAGCATGGTTGCTATTCCCATGTGCATGATACCAGCTAAGATACCACATTATACCACCACTATGACCAGCCTTAATCATCGCATGCAATAGTTTAGTGCACCTTGAAATCTGAACATGTGTGGGGCGTGTATGTTTTTAATGACTTGAGACTATACCTAGCCCGTCATGCAAGATGACTGATTATGCACCGCTCCCCGTACCTGCCGGAAGCCCGTTCGTCTACAAATCTTTTCCTCCATGTGTGAAAACCATCTGCCTGCTTGACACTCCTTCTCCCTCCGGCAGTCCCACCACTCCACCCCGTGTGGAAAAAATCTGCATGCATGACTCCCCTCCCCCCGCGCTCGTCCAATCCGTTGTGACCAGCAATATTTCCACCCCTTCCTCCCCTGTCATTTACTCCAACAAATATGCCCACGTAGCTGTTATGTTAATCTCGCAGCATATCTTACGGGATGCTGCTTCAGTTACTTAACTGCAGGTGCATTGGGTCACTGACATGTGGGCCCAACAGGCATCTCGCCCACATGTCAGTGACGCAACTGCACCTGTAGTTAAGTCACTGAGGCTCAGTCCATATCTGAGGTAGGTGTGCCATTGCTCGCTATAAATATTGCGCCTCCCACGGCATTCGGAAAAATGCTCACGTTCATCGCTATCTCCTCCCCCTCCCTCTCATGTCGACCACCATGGCATCGCCCTCCCAAGCCCTAGGCGCCCCTCGCTGCACCACGTGGACGGTCATGCGTCGTTGTTCCGTTCCTCGCCGCCACTAGTCGAGGAGGACGCGTCGGCGTTCCCAGTCTCGCCAGCACGCGCGTCGGAGGACGCGTCGGCTCCCCGCTACGAGGAGAACGTCGTGCCGCCTGCCGAGCCCCCCAACCTTGAGGAGCTTTGGAAAGAAATGGATGTCGCCTTATGGGAGGCTTTGCCTCCGGCAGAGTGCGCCAAAATAGAGGCGGAGAAGAAGGCCGAGGAAGAGAAGCGTGTCGTGACGCATGCTGCCTGGCAGACCTATGTCGCGTCTGAGAGAGTCAGGCAATTGGGTCTTTGGTAGAAGGCTCATGCGAGGGCTGTGATGGTGGCGGAGGACGCCCGTGCCAAAGCCCTGAGTGCAGTCGGGCCCAAGTGCCTCATCTACACTTGGTGGTACGTGGACCGGGTGCACGGTTCCAGCAAGGAGGAGTACCTGTTGGCGCCGGATCACCACACCGGTGAGATCGCGCCCGCCCACCGACAAGCCGCCAATCAGCATGTTGCGAGTTGCGAGGCTGAGGAAGAGGCGTTGTGTCGGCGTTGGGAAACGGCCGCGCACCGGGGCACTTGTGGCGCGCGGCAAGCGCTCCCACGAGCGCCGTGGCTTTTATTAGGAATAATTTAGTTTCGTAAGGCGATCTCATTAGTTTTGGGACGCAAATGATAAATCACGAATGTTCGGGAATTATTAGCTTCCTTAATTAAGTATGTAAAAGGAAAAGTTTGGAAACCTTGTGTATTCGTACGCATTTTGTAAGTACGTTCATATAGCACAAACTTTACTATATATCGCACTACACGTCTCTCTCTATATATGCTTGCAGACTGTGCTACTACTATTACTTATGTACATGCAAATTCACATTTTACCATCACGATGCGGTTTTTATAAAATTAGAAAAACAGCACTAGTCAAGCTTGTGAAACGATTCAATGCAAAAGAAATGCAAAAATGCTCATTTGATTGTTTACTTTTAGCTTCCTTCCCTGTGTTTATTTCTCTATCGTACTTTGTACGGAGTATCTCACTGGTCGGGAAGGCATGCAAATTTCCAAACCGCTTCCTACACCCTGTATCGAATTTTTTGCCTTAACAAGTTGTGTCGTGCAATTGGAATTCCAACTTGAGTACTACTACTAGGAGTACCAGGGGCCAGTTCTTTTAGGCTGCTAGATTATTAATCCCATAAATACTACCTCCATCCTGGTTTATTGGTCCCCACTGTAATCTGTGTCAAATTTTGACCATAAATTTAACTAATGAAATGTTTATGCATGTCACCCAAAATTATATAACTTTTGTTGACATGCACTAACATTCTATCAGTTAAATCTTTGGTCAAAATTTAGCACAAATTGCAATGGTGACTAATAAACCAGGATGGAGGTAGTAGTTCAGAAGCCCAAATAAATGAGTGAGGCACCTTATGTTACTCTCCACTGTGACTAGTCTTATGGGAAAGCTGGGGAAGAGATGGCTTATTTTTTTAAGCCGCCAAAAGAACTGGCCCTAGGAGTAGTAGATAGGGATACTAGGAGTAGTAGCTAGGGATCGAGTGTGCGAGATGAACCGGACAAAGTAAATGCAGAGAGATGAAATGCAAAAAAGATGGGGGATGTGATGGTTGCTTCTCCATTTATTTTACCAGGCCACTTATTACCGGTAGTGGTGGGGTTTGGTGATATGACGGCTTTACTGCCGTGCCACGAGTGGGGTGAGACTACCGTGCAGCGCCACCCTCTACACTAGTACTACCTCGGTCATGGTTTATTAGTCCCCCATTGAATTTGACTGAAGATTTAACTGACAAAATGTTAGTGCATGTCAACAAAAACTATATGTTGGATTCGTATTTGAACATAGTTTTCAATGATATAATTTTTGGTGACATGCAAGAGCATTTATCATACTATATATAATGTTAGTTAAATTTGTGGTCGTACTAATATATAGTAAGGTGCCCGTGCATTGCACGGAACAGTGAATTGCATTGATCGGGGAGTTGTTTGTTTTGACAAAGTATGTGGGGGTAATCTCATGTGTAACGAGTATTTATAGGTTTCTTCGGATATTATTTCTTCTCTAGAGCTCACAAACATCCGGGTGAAATAGATAAAAAAATATCTTTTGCAAACAAAAGCGTTCAACTGTTCAACCTGCATCCAAAACTTGTGAAGAAATAACACTTATTGTGCTTTGCAAGAAATGATCTTTTTGAATTAGTTTCTGAGTATTGATTTTGTTTTTTTTTCTAGACCACCTTGAATGTACTCCCCCCGTCTATGTGAATAAGTCATCTTAAGTTGTGCATCGTGACCAAGAATGAGGGGAAAATGAGAGAACTTAATGTTTATTTGCTAATTAATAGCATTGCATGCAATGAACTAACCACTGCATGTCATGTTTGGTAGTCTTGAGTCATTGAAAACATGCACGCCCCACATCTCTTATTGGTTGATATGTCAAGAAACAAGAAACGAGGTGGGAGTTAATGCATCGTGCCTAAGTGTTTTGGGATTATTTGGTTTTCGTAAGGTGAACTAGAGCGAGTACAATAAGGTACAGTCAGCAGGTTGTAAGCAGTAAAGTAATATTTCTAATGCTTAGTTGGAGGAGAGAGGATAGGAGAGAGAATGTAAGCGGGCTCTCATGCAAGAGCCAGCTGCAGCACGTGCTCCTAGGCACTGTGTGAGAGTGGAAAGTGGGGCATGTATTAATAAAGTAGCACATACTTATAGCTAATTGTTATACATGTTGGCTACAGATGACATGGCCCTTTCTTATAGTCAACAGTTGGCTATACTATTAAGTATTAACCATGCTCTTATACACCTAGACGGAGGGATTAAATCAGGATGACTTAGAAGGGGGCAGAGGAGATGTAAGAAATGGTTCATCATAAGTCCTTCACCAGTACTGTAGTAAAAATAATCAATTAATCTCATAAATGGCAAGCAAGAACTCTAATGTAGCAAAAGCATATGTGGAAGATTCTAGACTAAACCATAAATGGATACACTTTTATTCAAGTGTGATACTCTAATAGAGCAAGATCATGCATGGAAGGTTCTATACTATATAAATAAGAAGTCTCCACATGCTTAGACAGCGGATTACATTGAGCGAAGACTAATGATCAACATTTAACTTGGTAATGCATATGTCCAGGTGAATCTCCTTGGAGTCCCTGTGCACCATCTTGGGGTGAAAATCATACCATGCGTCTTCCATGTCCACATCGCCGAGAATGGAGCAGCTCGGCACAGTCCCAGTCAGCGTGATGGAGGCGGTGTGGGTGCCCACGTACCTCTGAGGGCAGTAACAGTGAGCACGCACCCATACACCGGCCTCGTGTCAGCGTCAGTGGCGTTGCCCCCTGACGCACACTACAGAGAAGGGGCGGTGGCCTGCGCGGGCCTTGCCAGTGCCCACGACCAAGAGGAAGACGTTGCCGTCCTCCTCCGCGACTACCAGGCGGCGGTGATCCTCCAGCGACTCCGGCATGGCGAACTGGTAGCATGTCTCGTACTTGATGTTCACCGCCGTGGGCCAGTAGTGATCGACGGACGGTGCGGTGAGGTGATGCACGAGGCTCGCCGGCGAGCCCTGAAATGGCGGTGTGCACTCATAGCAGTAGTAGGGCGCGTGCGCGCATCTGGAACTATGCTCCGCGAGCAAGTGCTGGTCGATGTACTTCTCGTAGCCGAACTCTTGTAGACGCAGCGCACGTTGGAGGCATCGACCAGGCCGTCCATGAAACGGCAGTAGCTGTAGGGGACATTGCGCCTGTTGAATATATGAGCAAGTTACTATGAGATTTAATCCAAATAAGCACAAAAAAAATCATGACGCTATAACAGAGATTAAACTAATCATGTGGACTAGCATAGTAGATGAACAGATCGAATCTAGGACACAGATTAGAAACATGAATTCTACCACGATTTTGAATAGGAAGGACAGAAACACATACGGTGCAACGGGAGCAGCACCGTTGGCTTGAGGTTGTCGCCCATGTCGTTGAGGAAGAGTTTGCCGAGGTCGGGGAAGAAGTCGTCGTCGGTGAAGTCGTCGCTGCGAGGAGTCGCGCGAGTGCGCTCCCCAAATTCCAACAGCGCCCACCGAATGGAGCGCAGGAGGGAGTGGCTGTAGGGGACGTTGCGGCCGCCTAATGGAGCGCAAGAGTAGTACACGAAGCATTATATGGTTCTCCACCCTAGTCTCTATCTCTGCTCTTATAAAAAACCAATTTGGTGATGATGGTGTGCCTGCCATCTTATAATATAGACCCCCCGATCTATATCTGACGGATAGAAAGCAAACTATGAAAATTTTACAAAAGATACCCGCACCTCACTCCACATTTACAGATAAGGCCTTGCCTCGTTCATCCTTATCTCCCACAACCTCATTGTTGAGCAATTAAAAAAGGAAGTCTCTGGAACAATCTGGCATGGTGGCCACTGCCGGCGCCGTCCATCCCCATGCCTCCGCCCAGTCCGACCACCAGTCACCACCATGCCCAACTCCTCCTCCTCACCTTATCTCTCATCTTTCTCGAGATATCATTTTTTCGATGAAATTCTCGAGATACCATTTTTCGATAAAATTCTCGAGATATCATTAGTTTTTACACATGGGATTACTCCTGCATGGGTCAATCACAACAGGTGTTTTGTAAAAAAAATGCATCTTGATGTTCCGTACAATGCACGGGCATCTTGCTAGTTTGCATATAATTCCAAACACCACATAGACACGGTCTTTGACCATTTTACAACTATGTTAGTATCATTGTTAGTGGTCAGCCGGTGCAAGTTATAGGCCCGGGTGTTTTAACCTTTTTTAATAATGATATATGGCGATTGTTCGCCACGAGCTCAATCCTGGTGAATCCCACGTAACCATCAAATTTCCATCCGACAGTGGCCTGTTTTTAAGCCATAGTATTTGACAAAACCGCCACCCTTACACACGTACTGTAACTGCATCGCGAGCGTTTGCAACTGCCATGTCTCCCAGCGAACGTTTGCTGGGGATTGGAGTTAGCACCGATGGCGGTTCGTAGTCGTTCCACGTTCGGCCATTGAAGTTTGTAACAATTTTAGATTAGAATATACTACTCCTCCAGTGCTAGTAGTAGAGCAGAGTCCTACTCCACTATATGCAAACTAGGGCATAGTAGTAGGTACTGTAGAGAGTACTAGTACTGTGATAACTCAAGTAAATTGCTTGGCATCGATATGACCATACACTACTGGTATGTGTCTCCTAAGTCAAGCGGCATGTTGTAGTCATCATCACCTGTCCACTTCCCGCAGCACATATTCGCTTCTCCATCTTTTTCCACGCATAATCGTCCAATCTTCCATCCCCGCTAAGGCGCCTCCCCCTCTTCCGGAACCCAAGCACTAACAATGGCAGAACCGAGCAGCGTCCGCCAAAAGAGTGGCTGGAATTCGCTGGCCACAGAGGTAATCAAGCTCACTGTTTCGCGTGTGGACAATCTCAGTACCATGTCACTCGTCGCGTGCTCGTCGGTGCTGTACCGTTTACTCAAAGCCCTCAGGCCGGATCTAAGCCAGCACCTTGATGCTGATGCCGCCTGATCTTCAGAAATGGCATGTCACCCAGCATAACGATCATAGGGTGGCGAGCATCAACCCCCTTGACTGCGATCCGATCCCCGTCACCCTCAACTACATTAACGGTATGTACTGGGTCGGCATGAACACGTGTTGGATGGTGCTCGTCGACGGTCGCGGCAGCTGGATGCTCGTGGAGGTCTACACCTGGCGATTGATCCCCCTTCCTTCGATTAACACTTCACTGCTTTGGCACCGCGGCCCAGAATACTCGGAATCTTACAGTAGCCAACATGATACCAAGTTTGATTTGCTCAAGGTTTAATCTTCCAAGTGCCCACAAAATCTGCGAATTATAAAGACTTCAGGCTAATTGCGTTCTTCAACCGTGGTGTCGCCTATCTGACAGGTCACTGCGGTAAGTGCGTCCATCGCAGGATCATACATCCTCCATGGTTCTCTGATGCCATTGAACACAAGGGCTGCATTTACGCTGTCGACTCCCTCTATGGCTAGACGTATTGCTGGCCTACTCCAGTCATCGCTACAAACGGCTGTTACAGCAGTATGTTACTTTCCTATGATATCATGATGGCTTCCTTATATTACTCTCAACATTTACTGAAAAAATATTCATGCTCGTAACTTGATGTTCTTAAGATTGACTACAGTACGAGCCCTTTTTTATTTGACTCCAACTTGATATGATGTTGTAGGCCTCCTGGTGTCCCTACCCTTCCTAATCCCAGAACCTTTTGAAGGAAAGTGGCATGGCAGTTGCAGGTGGTTCCTGGCTTGATCAGACGACGGCGAACGATTGATGATCGTTCGCACGTACCGGACGTGTTGTTTCACGGAATACAATCATAGTCACTGCAAGGTCTTTGAGCAGGATCCCACCTTCTCTGGGCCTTCAGGAATTTTTTACTGGAGGCTGGTAAGTAGCCTTGGTACACGCTCTCTGTTTCTCGGACTGAATTATCCGATTAACCAGGAGATAACGGACGGCAAGGATCATGATGGCAGCGTGGTTTCGTTCATCAGGAAAAACTGTGTGTACACAGCGTACCATGCGTCTCTCCATGCACTATACCCTGATAGGTGTCGCCACGCTCTGCAGCCCAAAGTAGGAGAGAGGGTCACAAGTATCAGACTTCGACCTGCTGGCTGGAGTTTCCCCCGTCAGGCACCCATCTGGTTCAAGCCGTCAACCAATCTCCACATCTTAATAAATAGTAATGTCTAACTGAGCCAGTTAGTTAGATGTGTACACTTGGTGTAGTAGGATCTTTATTTAGTTTGATGCATACACTTGTTCTTTTTTGGTAGCCTTTTGTAATGATGGTTGATGTTTGGTTTGGAAGAAAGAGCTGCGTCTTTACTCTTCTGGCATGCTTACTACTTCTGTTGCACCCCCAGCCCTTGTTGTTGTTGCTGCTGCTGCTGCTTTCAATGTACAATCAGCAGTATATCTCATCTGTTGGTTGAATAAATGTGTTGTTAGAAAGACAAACACGATGTTTTGGAAGTCGTTGCACGGTCCGATCCTTTAGTGCCCCGTACCGTACGTAGCGCATACTATTTTTGGTATAGAACACATTTTCCACTTGTCGATAACATGCAGCCCACTGATGAAGGCCCAATAGAGGAGCCCATAATTAACTTGAAGGGGAGGTTGTCACATGAATCCGGCCCACGTACATGCTCATGGTCCCCTAAACATAAATAAGTAAATAAATAAATAAAGCTAAATGCTCGTGCACCAGTTCTTTAAATTCACAATTTGAAAAGTCAAATTTTAACAGGTGGATATTGATAGTGTCGTTACATTCAGTCGATATTATTCTTAGGCAAAGATAGCGACCAGTCTTCTTTCTCCCACCATTTTCTTCCTGCAACTAGCGGACCCATGCAAATCGTAGTCAACGTCGTAAATACTTCCGGTCCATTTTTATTTTTCGATCAGAATGCCCAACCCAGCCCAACACATTGGCGACACCACTTTATCCTCTGCCTTGGTGCGTTCGCCGCGGCGCCGCTGTCCGGCCCTGTCAACATAGTGAATCGGGAGAGGACTGTAGTTGTGAGTATGACAGCACAGACCAACCAGGTCCACTCCCGAACAGAAGCAAGCGCCTCTTTTACTACTCAGATGCATCCCTCGTTTTTTACTCTAATCCACCCTGCTGATATCTGGGACCCACATCATTGTCAACATATAGTCAATTAATGACAAAATTGCACAACCTTTCTTTTAGGATTTGTTCGGAGGAGCAGGCTATAAACTGGGTTGTGCGGTCTCTGTGGCCCGTCTAACAACATGACCAGCCCAGCAGTTTTTCTTTGGGAAAATAGGTAGCCCACTATTTCTTTTTGAAGAATACCCAAGCTAGGCCTATTTTTTTTCTCTGACTTACCGGGCTGCAAATCTTTCAAGACGAGGAGGGATGCATTCCAGCCTGGCCAAAGAGTATGGTCAGTATATCTTAAAAGTAGTATCAAAGGGGATGCAAATTCCAAAAAGAATTATAGCAAATGGGCAATTAGTTTCGTTTTTTGTTTTTGTTCTTCACTGATATTTTATATTTCATTGGATTTTAACATGACATAGTACTAATTCATTTTTAAATTTGTTTTAGTATGGCTACTAATTTTTGGATTAAGAATATTTTGTTCCCTAGCAAAGATATGCGAATTTTTAAAATTTCCCACATTTTTTAGTTCAGTTTTTTAACCCTGGCACTGCCCAGAAAATGGGCAGCAATTTTACAAATGGAAAATGGGCTGCAATAAATTCCATACGAATTAGCAAATGAGTAAAAATTATAAAAATAATAGCAAATGGGTTGTACACGCCACAGATTTCAAGGCTGACTTGTATACGCAAGGCTTTGTCAGTCAACACACAATTCTAGTAGCAGTCACTGTTGGATGTCCATCCAACGGCCGATGTGCTTCTTCAATCTCTCATCTTCCTACTCCAGCCGCCTAAACCAGCGCCAGCGGGACTGCCTGCTCCCTCCTCTTATGGTCGGTTGTGATGCCGCGCAGCCTTCACCGGCCCACCCTACTCCCTCCGCTGGCCTGGCCATCCCTCTACCCACCCACACCTCCTGTTATTCTTCGGTGACGGTAGCCTCACGCCGTAGCCGAACCAGTCAACCGTCATACTCTGCTCAGCATGGGCATCCATTGTTGTGTCTTCGCCGGCTCCGGGTCATTCCATTCCTAGGCCTCACAATCGTCCACCACGTTGGTGCTCTAGGTGCGGTGTGCTCAACATTCAACAAACGACAGCCATCGGAATAGGGATGTACATGGAGAGGCTAACAGTAGGGACCCCCATGGTCCATGGGCGCACGGAATCAACTGCCTCCTTATTACGCGAAAAAAAATGATTCCTCCCACTGACATCTGGGGCGCACCGGTTCGGAGGCTGACATGTCGGACTACTAAGTTGACGCGTACGCAGGGCTTTGTCAACTTAGTCAACAAATGATTCTAGTAGCAGTGACTGTTGAATTTTAATCAAACGGTCATGCTGCTTCTTCAGTCACTGCTCTTCTTGCACCAGCCGCCCAAACCAGCGCCGGCGAGATCGCCTGCTCCTGCCTCCAGTGGCCGGCTGTGCTGCCGCGCTGGCCTCACAGCCCCACCCTAATCCCACCGCTAGTCAGGCCATCCCTCTATTGTCTACTCATCCACAACCCGTGTTATTCTGCGGCAACGGCAGCCTCACACCGCAGCCGAACCAGTCAACCCTTGTACTCCTCTCTGCATTGGCATCCACTGCCGCGTCTTCCCTGGCTCCGAGTCGTCCCCTTCCAGGCCTCGCCATCGTCCACCACCTTGGTGCTCCCGGTGCGGCGTGGTCAACGTGGTCAAGGAACGACTTCCATAGGAAGAGAACTGAACGTGGAGAGGTTGATAGCTGGGTCCATGGCCGCAGCAAGGAAGTGCAACCTTATTACGCGTAAAATAATTATTCCTCCACCCGACAGCGGGGACCCACCAGAAGGGACTCTGTATTTTGCGAAAAAAACGTTTCCCCTGATAGATGGGACCTACCAACTACATCTTCACACGCAAGGAAGTGCCTCCATATTAGGCGCGAAAAAAATGAATCCTCCCCCTGACAGCTCGGACCCACCATCAATAACTTCGCATGCAAGGAAGTGCCTCCTGATGAGGACATCAATACCATTGTTACACCCACAGCCCCTGCTGCTACACATACTGGACCAATTACTAGAGCTCACGCACGCCAATTAAATTATCAGGTACTTTCGTTTCTTGGTAATGATTCTAATGTTCATGAGAATATGATGCTGCCTAAATTGGATACATTTGATTTGCTTACAAATGAAGGGCCTGTCAAGGATAAGAGGGATGAACACTGGAGCAAGACCAAGCATGGAGATGATGGCATGCACGAGAGGAACAAGAACGGAGTTACAAGTGATGATTTCAGGACTTTGAAGCCACCATAACGAGTGCATGAAGCCTTGGACGAAATATACAAGATGCCACTTCATAATATTCGTCCATAGGCTATTCTAGGTGTGCGTCACCTTATTATTGGGTCAGGCCCATTTAATTTCGAAATACATAAGTATAGGCTATTTTTAGAGTCCGTATGTTTGGGGAAACAAGAGATAGGGTTGGTTTCGGACCCCTTCCCCAAGGGCCACGAAATTCCCCCCTCTTCCTCCATATATACAGCCCTTAGGGCACCGTTTAGACTTTGGGTTTTGTTTAGATTAAAGTTTGCCATAGCTGCAACTTCGCGTACTTCATTTGTGTTCAACGACCAGACAAAGGCATCACAGAACCCCACCTTGATCAATAAAGCTTTCCTCTTATATTCGCAATATCCATATTGCAATCTTAGTTTCTTGCTTGTTCTTCGTTTGCCTGCAGGAAACAGACCTTCATGGTCAGGTTGATCGTGCTCTGGCGTGGTCAATAACCTCTCAGAGTTGGTTTAGCGATTGCTAAGGCATGACGTCCTCGCACGTTCGTAGTCGGTTCATCAAAGTCGGCTTCCTCCAAAACGATAGCCACCATATCATCGAAAGACGGGACACCTTTGCCTCTATCAAGTGGTATCAGATTTCCAGGTTGCTCGGTGAGATTTTACAATTTTTCGTAGTTTATATCGAGTCTGTTGTTCATACCTACAGTCCACGAAAAAGCCATAAAAAATTAGGGTTAGTGCATCATATCTGAACCAATCTGAGCCTTTGCATAATCTTTTGAGGGCTTTTGCTTTGTTGAATTTGCCGTTGCGTCGTCGTGTCTAGTTGCTGGTCTTAGAGTCTAGTCTTTTAGAGTTTCGAGTTCTCGTCATAAGTTGTCACGCCGCCGCCGCACCATCATCATCGCCCCTGCCATCTACCACCACCGCTTATCCGCCACCGCTCTGAATCCGTATCCATATACCACCACCAATCCGTATCCATATACCACCACCGATCCGTATCCATATACCACCACCGCTCTCATATACCACCACCGCTGCCATATCCTACCACCATATATCCACCACCAATCCGAGTTCTTTTCATATTAGATTTGTTTTCGAGATCCATCTATTTTCCGATTCGTGTTTCCTTGCATGAGTAGGTTTTAGAAAAAAAATCTGGAGGCCCCCGGGTAGTTTTTAGGCCAAAATTTCGGCGACCGAAAATATTTTTTCCCTATCCTATTTTTAGGTGTTTCTGAGTCTTTTGAGCCACGTGCCATCATAGTGATTTTTTGTCGCACTTTTTCATCGTCGCTGCTTTAATTTCCGAAAAAATAGTCAAAAAAATTCATGCCCATCCTGTCATTTTGACCTGGGAAGAGTTTTGAGACACTCGCCATTATAGTGATTTTTCGCAAAAAGAAGAGGAGGGCAAAAAAAAGAGCGCAAAAAAACATAGCGAAAAAAATTCCAGAGTGTGCTTTTCCCTTGTTTACGTGCAGTGTCGTGATTTTGTTAGTGTTCTAGGCTCGCGTCTCTAGCACGGTCTAGCCTAGGACCAGCACAGTATCGTCATTGAGCGTTTATTCAACTTTGCATCTCTGAATTGATTATTGCTGACCTTTTTTGCTACCATATTATAAGCCTTCCCAGCTCCACATACATCTACGTCGTGCGCTTGACTCTCCCTGGTAATCGCTCTATCCAAGCTTTGAGAGTTTTGACTACAACGGTTGCCGATCACCACCTGCTGCTTGGTAAGAACTGGTAAGAATTTGAGATTTGCTTGACGGATTTGTGACGCCCCACCACCACCATTTTCTAGTAGTCTGTAGGATCATATTCTTGTGTGTTTCTATTACTGCTAACCATGACAGGATCACAAGTCGATGAGACTGACTGGGACAACATGACGAATAAGGAGTTGCATGATAAATTTCAGCAAATGATGACTGAATAGGTGCAAGATGTGCTGAACAATTTTGAAGAGGCCACGGATAAGATAACTGGCTTTGAGAAGACGTTCGATACAAAGCTCGATAACAAGTTTAATGAAGTTCTTGCACGTCTTCCACCACCGGCTGCACCTGCCGCACCTTTGCAACAACAACAACAACAACAACAACAACAACAACAACAACAACAACAACAACAACAACAACAACAACAACAACAACAACAACAACAACAACAACAACAACAACAACAACAACAACAACAACAACAACGATGACTACCTCCACGTCGTGAAACAGCCCTCCGCCGAGCGAGCCGTGTCCCTCTTCAGCCTGGCCAAACTGTTGGTGCTGCTGTTGATACTTCTGTGGCTCCTGCTGCTGATGAGGAGGAGGATGATTATGCGGGAGATTATGAGGATGAGGTTGATCAAAATCAGAACTACATGCAACCTCCAGCACCACAACCACCAGGTTGTCCACATGCAAATAATCACAATGGTAGGGCTCTCCCTCAGGTACGAGATCATGACCATCTTCCTAAACTGAAATTGAATATTCCACCATTTGAGGGTAGATATGTTCCTGATATATATCTTACTTGGGAGTTAGAAACCGAACAATGTTTTACATGTTTAGAATATCCTGAGGAGAGACGTGTTGCTGCTGCACTTTGTGCTTTCACTAGTTTTGCTTGTGTGTGGTGGTCTAAACATCATAGATTATATCCGAATAATATTCCAACTACTTGGGCTGCTTTGAAAACTGCTATGCGTACTCGTTGGGTTCCACCATATTATCAACGTGAATTACTTCAAAAATTGCAGCGTTTAAGACAAGGAAAAAATTATGTAGACGAATATTATCAAGAATTACAAACTGGCATGATTAGATGTGGTATTGTTGAGGATAATGAAGCTATGCTTGCATGTTTTATGGGTGGATTAGATAGAGAGATTCAGACCATTCTAGAGTATAATGATTATAATAATATCACTCGTTTATTCCATCTTGCTTGTAAAGCTGAACGTGAAGTGCAGGATCGACAGGCATTGGCGCGAACTAACTTTTCTGCAGGTCGACCTTAATCATGGACACCACATGCATCCTCTACTTCCACTGCACCATCACCTCCATCGGGTGCCACCTCCAACTGTGATACAAGAAAGTAGGCACAACCACCACTATCTGCCAAGAGCACACCTGCCGGCCTGGAGAGCTCTTCTTCTTCCATGGCATCAACAGGCCACACAAGTGATATTATTTGTCGTCGTTGTAAGGGAAGAGGTCATTATGTGAGAGAATGCAAATCTCAGCGTGTGATGATGGCTACTGAGGATGGTGGGTATGAGTCCGCTAGTGACTATGATGAGGAGACTTTGGCTCTTATTACACGTGAAGAACACGGTGGAGATAATTCTGATCATGAGACGCAATACATGGCTCCTGAAGATGCTGACGGGTATGAATGTTTAGTTTCTCAACGTGTTTTGAGTGTGCAGGTTACACAAGCTGAGCAAAATCAGAGGCATAATTTGTTCCATACAAAGGGAGTTGTGAAGGAACGTTCTATTCGCGTCATCATAGATGGATGGAGCTGCAACAACTTGGCTAGCATGGAGATGGTGGAGAAGCTATCTCTCACCACAAGACCACATCCACATCCTTACTACATCCAATGGTTCAACAACAGCGGCAACGTTAAGGTAACATGTACTGTTCGTGTGCATTTTAGTATCTCTACATATGCTGATTATGTTGATTGTGATGTGGTACCTATGCAAGCATGTTCCTTATTACTTGGTAGACCATGGCAAGTTGATAAAAATTCTGTACACCATGGTAGAAACAATCAGTATACTCTTGTTCATAAGGATAAAACTATTACTTTGCTTCCTATGACTCGTGATTCCATTTTGAAAGATGATATTCATAGAGCTAATAAAGCAAAACAGGAGAAAAATAAGAGTGAAAATCAGATTGTGGCAAAAGAATTTGAGCAACAAATGAAGCCTAATAATAAACCATCTAGTGTTGCTTCTGAAATTAAATTGAGAAGTGCATGTTTACTTGCCACCAAATCTGATATTGATGAGCTAGTTTTCAGCAAATCTGTTTGCTATGCTTTTGTGTGCAAAGAGGCATTATTTTCATTCGAGGACATGCCTTCCTCTTTGCCCCCTGCTGTCACTAACATTTTGCGGGAGTTCGCTGACGTCTTCCCACAAGACATGCCACCGGGATTACCACCTATTCGAGGAATTGAGCATCAAATTGACTTAATTCCTGGTGCATCGCTACCAAACCGTGCACCATACCGTACCAATCCAGAGGAGACGAAGGAGATTACGTGTCAAGTACATGAGCTGCTCGACAAAGGTTATATTCGCGAATCCCTTAGTCCTTGTGATGTTCCTATTATTCTAGTGCCGAAAAAGGTTGGTACATCGCGTATGTGTGTTGATTGTAGAGGCATTAATAATATTACTATTCGTTATCGTCATCCTATTCCTAGGCTAGATGATATGCTTGATGAATTGAGTGGCTCTACAATATTCTCCAAAGTTGATTTGTGTAGTGGATACCATCAAATTCGTATGAAATTGGGAGATGAATGGAAAACAGCATTTAAAACTAAGTTTGGTTTATATGAGTGGTTAGTCATGCCTTTTGGGTTAACTAATGCACCTAGTACTTTCATGAGACTAATGAACAAAGTTTTATGTGCTTTCATTGGACGATTTGTGGTAGTCTATTTTTGATGATATACTAATTTATAGCAAATCTTTGGAAGAACATTTGGAACATTTACGTGCTATTTTTATTGCTCTGCGTGATGCACGTTTGTTTGGTAACCTTGGGAAGTGCACCTTTTGCACCGACCGAGTATCTTTTCTTGGCTATGTTGTTACTCCACAGGGAATTGAAGTTGATAAAGCCAAGATTGAAGCTATTGAGAGTTGGCCGCAGCCCAAAACGGTCACACAAGTGAGGAGTTTTCTTGGACTCACTGGTTTCTATAGGCGTTTTGTGAGAGATTTTAGCACCATTGCTGCACCTCTCAATGAGCTTACAAAGAAGGATGTGCCTTTTGTTTGGGGTACCGTACAGGAAGAAGCCTTCACGGTATTGAAAGATAAGTTGACACATGCTCCTTTACTCCAACTTCCTGATTTTAATAAGACTTTTGAGCTTGAATGTGATGCTAGTGGAATTAGATTAGGAGGTGTGTTATTACAAGATGGCAAACCTGTTGCATACTTTTCTAAAATATTGAGTGGGCCTAGTGTGAATTATTCTACTTATGATAAAGAATTATATGCTCTTGTTCGGACTTTAGAGACATGGCAACATTATTTATGGCCCAAAGAATTTGTTATACATTCTGATCATGAATCTTTCAAACATATTAAAAGTAAAGCTAAACTGAATCGTAGACATGCTAAATTGGTTGAATTCATTGAGACTTTACCTTATGTCATTAAACACAAGAAGGGTAAAGAAAATGTTATTGCTGATGCATTGTCTCGTCGCTATACTATGCTTTCACAACTTGACTTCAAAATATTTGGTTTGGAGACCATCTAAGATCAATATGTGCATGATGCTGATTTTAAAGATGTAATGCAGAATTGTAAAGAAGGAAGAATGTGGAACAAGTTCGTCGTTAATGATGGATTCGTGTTCCCTGCTGCTATGCATTCCAGCTAGCTCCGTTCGTCTTTTGTTGTTGCAGGAGGCGCATGGAGGAGGATTAATGGGACACTTTGGCGTGAAGAAGATGGAGGACGTACTTGCTACACATTTCTTTTGGCCAAAGATGAGACGGGATGTTGAGCGTTTTGTTGCTCGCTGCACTACATGTCAAAAAGCTAAGTCACGACTAAATGCTCATGGTTTATATATGCCTTTGCCTGTACCTAGTGTTCCTTGGGAGGATATATCTATGGACTTTGTCTTAGGTTTACCTCGAACAAAGAAGGGGAGGGATAGCATAGTTGTTGTCGTGGATAGATTCTTGAAAATGGCACACTTTATACCATGCCATAAAAGCGATGATGTTGTCAATGTTGCTGATTTGTTCTTTCGTGAAAATATTCGCTTGCATGGTGTGCCGAATACTATTGTTTCAGATCGTGATACTAAATTTCTTAGCCACTTTTGGAGATGTTTATGAGCTAAGTTGGGGACTAAACTGTTTTTTAGTACTAAATGTCATCCCCAAACTGATGGACAAACTGAAGTAGTCAATAGAACATTGTCTACCATGCTTAGGGCTGTTTTGAAGAATAACAAGAAAATGTGGGAGGAATGCTTGCCTCATATTGAATTTGCTTATAATCGTTCACTCCATTCTACTACTAAGATGTGCCCTTTTCAAATTGTGTATGGTTTCCTACCTCGTGCACCTATTGATTTGTTGCCGCTTCCATCTTCGGGGAAGGTTAATTTTGATGCTAAACAACGTGCTGAATTGATTTTAAAAATGCATGAGTTAACTAAGGAAAACATTGAGCGTATGAATGCTAAATATAAACTTGCTGGAGATAAGGGTAGAAAACATATTGTGTTTGCACCTGGAGATCTTATTTGGTTACATTTGCGTAAGGATAGATTTCCTGATTTGCGCAAATCAAAGCTAATGCCACATGCTGATGGTCCTTTTAAGGTGTTAGAGAAAATAAATGATAATGCATATAAACTTGAGCTGCCTGCAGATTTTGGGGTTAGTCCCACTTTTAACATTGCATATTTGAAGCCTTATTTGGGTGAGGAAGATGAGCTTCCGTCGAGGACGACTTCATTTCAAGAAGGGGAGGATGATGAGGACATCAATACCATTGTTACACCCACAGCCCCTGCTGCTATACATACTGGACCAATTACTAGAGCTCGCGCACGCCAATTAAATTATCATGTACTTTCGTTTCTTGGTAATGATTCTAATGTTCATGAGAATATGATGCTGCCTAAATTGGATATATTTTTTTTGCTTACAAATGAAGGGCCAGTCATGGATAAGAGGGATGAACACTGGAGCAAGACCAAGCATGGAGATGATGGCATGCACGAGAGAAACAAGAACGGAGTTACAAGTGATGATTTCAGGACTATGAAGCCACCATAATGAGTGCATGAAGCCTTGGACGAAATATACAAGATGCCACTTCATAATATTCGTCCATACGCTATTCTAGGTGTTACATCACCTTATTATTGGGTCAGGCCCATTTAATTTCGAAGTACATAAGTATAGGCCGTTTTTAGAGTCTGTATGTGTGGGGAAACAAGAGATAGGGTTGGTTTCGGACCCCTTCCCCAAGGGCCACGAAATTCCCCCATCTTCCTCCATATATACAGCCCTTAGGGCACCATTTAGACTTTGGGTTTTCTTTAGATTAAAGTTCGCGATAGCTGCTACTTCGCGTACTTCATTTGTGTTCAACGACCAGAGAAAGGCGTCACAGAACCCCACCGTGATCAATAAAGATTTCCTCTTATATTCGCAATATCCAGATTGCAATCTTAGTTTCTTGCTTGTTCTTCGTTTGCCTGCAGGAAACAGACCTCCGTGGTCAGGTTGATCGTGCTCCGGCGTGGTTAATAACCTCTCAAAGTTGGTTTAGCGATTGCTAAGGCGCGACGTCCTCGCACGTTCGTAGTCGGATTGTCAACGTCGACTTCCTCCAAAACGATACCACCATCTCATCGAAGACGGGACACCTTTGCCTCTATCACCTCCTTATCCTCCCTGACAGCCGGGACCCACCTGGTCGAAGCATACGTAGCGTTGTCATTCTGATCGCGAACGTGTACGTACATACTAGTCGATTGGTCTCTCTTTGCAACGATAAACCTTGGCCAAGCAAGCAGCGACATGTGTAGTAGTATAGCCCCCGACATAGCAGTTCAGGCAGTCCAATCAAAATCGTGTACACGTACGTACAACCAGATGCCAAAAAATACCTCCACGTACATACATACAGGCGGCGTCTCGAACGCGTACTCGCGTGTACATACGGCCAGGGCTCGTGTACATGGAGAGGCAACAGACGGCAGCAATGGCGTCCTATTCATCGGTAGCCAACCGACTGGGTCGGAATAGAGAAACTGCGTCGTTGTGTTCATCGGGAGGCAACGGAATGCGTCGTGTTCATCGGGAGCCAACCGGCTTGGACGGAGCAGCCAAAACGAGGCCTGGTGTACCGCAGAACAGAGAAAACAGCCTTGTGTTTGAGCTCCTACAGTCGAAACAGGATCATGTTCACCGGGAGGGGTGTGGCATAACGCAAAATGGAGGAAACGGACTTCTCTTCGACCTCCTATGGTCGAAATGGGTCATGTTGATCGGGAGGGTGTGGCGTACCGCAAAACGAAGGAAACAGACTTCTCTACGAGCTCCTATGGTCAAAACGGGGGTCCTGTTCATCCGGAGGGGTGTGGCGTACCGCAAAACGGGACTCCACGGGCTACTGTTCATCCACCATCTACTGCCTCGCTCCAGCCTTCATGGGCTACTGTTCATCCACCATCGACCTCCTCCAGCCTCCACCTGCGGCTGTTCATCCACGGCATCTCCATCCTGCCTCCACCAGCTATTGTTCATCCACAGGCTCCTGTTCATCCAGCCTCCACCGCTCCTCCACCGGCTAGTGTTCAACCAGCCCTCTCCACGGGGTCCTGTTCAACCACCCCTCCACGGGCTCCTGTTCATCCAGCCCTCCATCGGCTACTGTTCATCCAGCCCTCCACGGGGTCCTGTTCATCCAGCCCTCCACGAGGTCCTGTTCATTCACCCCCAACTGGCTCGATCGGGGTCCTGTTCATCCAGCGGCAACGGTCTCTACTACCACGGGGTCCTATTCATCCAACCCCCACCGGGAACTGTTCATCCAACCCCCAACAACGCTCACTGTTCCTGAAGAGGCAGCAGGTTCGATCAGCTTTAGTTAGCAGCAGTGGCGAAGGAATCGCTCGATCGGGTTCAGTTAACAGCCAGGGATCAATCGATCGCTCGGTTTTAGTAACGCGTAGCCTGCAGTGCAATCACTTGGGTTCAGTAGGTGAACGACTCGCTCGGGTTCAGTTAGAGCCCAATGCCTCGCACCCACGCGCGTACGTGTACGAGAGAAACGCGCATCGCTCGGCCCCGACCACCCACCGTAACCGGGAAGTCCCCGATATTTTCCTCGCCCTCGCTTCTACCACGGTTTTTTTCCATCATGGACGGCCCAAAGAATGTCATGCAGCCGCGTCTCTAGCCCGCCCAGGAAGAAAAGCCCATTTTCTGTCATGATTTTTTTCATAGAAGTAGGACCCCACCACATCTATGATGATACTAGGTTTTGTCACAATTATCCTCATAGAAGTGTCATAAGCATGACAGAAAAAATTTCGTTCGGCCCAAAATGTCACGGATGTGTCTTTTATTTGTAGTGTTGGATCCTTCAAAGGACTGGTCCCTTGTGCTCCAATCTGACCTTGGTGCTGTAATCTTGTTCTCGTGCTTGTGCACAGTCTGCGCAATGGACCCAGGGTTAATTTGTTGCACCGACAGAAGCCCCGGGGCCTGCCCCGAACGCGCTGCCAGGCGTCATCGCGGTAGGCCCTAACCAGTGCATAGGGAGGGGCGTGGAAGTGGCCCGCCCCTTTGAGATCTTCTTTGCTTCTTCATTAACTTGAGCCCGGGCCAGTTTTCGGTTTTTCCGTGCGTCGCGTAAAGCCAATCGTGGTGGGACCATTCTTCCAATGGCCTGTGAATGACTTTAATGCACAGGGGAGTAACTGCCAATTCACTCTTCCCACCACGCCCTTATCCTCAGCCACGTATGCTCCATTCATCGAGCAGGGTAGGTAACGGAGGCGCGTGGTGCGGAAGAGCATCAAAGCAGGGGCCCGGTCTTCTGGAATTGGTGGTGGAGGGCGGCGGTTACTCGTGGAGGGTGATAGAGGCGAAGGTGTCCCGATGTTTCGATGAGATAGCAATCGTTTTCTGTGGGTGTCGACTTTGACGATCCGACTACGAACGTGTGAAGACGTCGCGCCTTAGCAATCGCTAAACCAACTTCCGAGGGGTTATTGACCACGCCGGAGCACGATCAACCTGACCACGAGGGTCTATTTCCTGCGAGCAAACGAAGAACAAGCAAGAAACTGAGATTGCAATCTGGATATTGCGAATAAAAGAGGAAAGCTTTATTAATGAAGGTGGGGTTCTGTGACGCCTTTGTCTGGTCGTTGAACACAAACGAAGTACGCGAAGTTGCAGCTATGGCGAACTTTTAATCTAAACAAAACCCAAAGTCTAAACGACGCCCTAAGGGCTGTATATATGGAGGAAGAGGGGCGAATTTCGTGGCCCTTGAGGGTGGGGTCCGAAACCAACCCTAACTCTTGTTTCCCCACACATACGGACTCTAAAAACAGCCTATACTTAAGTATTTCGAAATTACATGGGCCTGGCCCAATAATAAGGTGACGCGGCACCTAGAATAGCCTCTGGACGAAATTTATGAAGTGGCATCTTGTATATTTTGTCCAAGGCTTCATGCACTCCTTATGGTGGCTTCAAAGTCCTGAAATCATCACTTGTAACTCCGTTCTTGTTCCCCTTGTGCATGCCATCATCTCCAGGCTTGGTCTTGCCCCAGTGTTCATCCCTCTTCTCCATGTGAGGCCCTTCATTTGTAAGCAAAACAAATGTATCCAATTTAGGCAGCATCATATTCTCATGAACATTAGAATCATTACCAAGAAACGAAAGTACCTGATAATTTAATTGGTGTGCGCGAGCTCTAGTAATTGGTCCAGTATATGTAGCAGTAGGGGTTGTGGGTGTAACAATGGTATTGATTTCCTCCCCTTCTTGAAATGAAGTCCTCCTCGATGGAAGCTCATCTTCCTCACCCAAATAAGGCTTCAAATCTACAATGTTAAAAGTGGGACTAACCCCAAAATCTGTAGGCAGCTCAAGTTTATATGCATTATCATTTATTTTCTCTAACTAAAGGACCATCGGCACGTGGCATTAGCTTTGATTTGCGCAAATCAGGAAATCTATCCTTACGCAAATGTAACCAAACAAGATCTCCAGGTGCGAACACAACATGTTTTCTACCCTTATCTCCAGCAAGTTTATATTTAGCATTCATACACTCAATGTTTTCCTTAGTTAACTCATGCATTTTTAAAATCAATTCAGCACGTTGTTTAGCATCAAAATTAACCTTCTCCAAAGATGGAAGAGGCAACAAATCAATAGGTGCACGAGGGAGGAAACCATACACAATTTCAAAAGGGCACATCTTAGTAGTAGAATGCAATGAACGATTATAAGCAAATTCAATATGAGGCAAGCATTCTTCCCACATTTTCTTATTATTCTTCAAAACAGCCCTAAGCATCGTAGACAATGTTCTATTGACTACTTCAGTTTGTCCATCAGTTTGGGGATGACATGTAGTACTAAAAAGCAGTTTAGTCCCCAACTTAGCCCATAAACAACTCCAAAAGTGGCTAAGAAATTTGGTATCACGATCTGAAACAATAGTATTTGGCACACCATGCAAGCGAATAATTTCACGAAAAAACAAATCAGCAACATTAACAACATCATCGCTTTTATGACATGGTAAAAGTGTGCCATTTTCGAGAACCTATCCACGACAACAAATATGCTATCCCTCCCCTTTTTGTTCGAGGTAAACCTAAAACAAAGTCCATAGATATATCCTCCCAAGGAACACTAGGTACAGGCAAAGGCATATATAAACCATGAGGATTGAGTCGTGACTTAGCTTTTTGACATGTAGTGCAGCGAGCAACAAAACGCTCAACATCCCGTCTCATCTTTGGCCAAAAGAAATGTGTAGCAAGTACGTCCTCCGTCTTCTTCACGCCAAAGTGTCCCATTAATCCTCCTCCATGCGCCTCCTGCAACAACAAAAGACGAACAGAGCTAGCTGGAATGCATAGCTTGTTAGCACAGAACACAAAGCCATCATTAATAGCGAACTTGTTCCATGTTCTTCCTTCTTTACAATGCTGCATTACATCTTTAAAATCAGCATCATGCACATATTGATCTTTGATGGTCTCCAAACCAAATATTTTGAAGTCAAGTTGTGAAAGCATAGTATAGCGACGAGACAATGCATCAGCAATAACATTTTCTTTACCCTTCTTGTGTTTAATGACATAAGGGAAAGTCTCAATGAATTCAACCCATTTAGCATGTCTACAATTCAGTTTAGCTTGACTTTTAATATGTTTCAAAGATTCATGATCAGAATGTATAACAAATTCTTTGGGCCATAAATAATGTTGCCATGTCTCTAAAGTCCGAACAAGAGCATATAATTCTTTATCATAAGTAGAATAATTCAGACTAGGCCCACTCAATTTTTCAGAAAAGTATGCAACAGGTTTGCCATCTTGTAATAACACACCTCCTAATCCAATCCCACTAGCATCACATTCAAGCTCAAAAGTCTTATGAAAATCAGGAAGTTTGAGTAAAGGAGCATGTGTCAACTTATCTTTCAATACTGTGAAGGCTTCTTCCTGTGTGGTACCCCAAACAAAAGGCACATCCTTCTTTGTAAGCTCATTGAGAGGTGCAGCAATGGTGCCAAAATCTCTCACAAAACGCCTATAGAAACCAGCGTGTCCAAGAAAACTCCTCACTTGTGTGACCGTTTTGGGTTGCAGCCAACTCTCAATAGCTTCAATCTTGGCTTTATCAACTTCAATGCCCTGTGGAGTAACAACATAGCCAAGAAAAGATACTCGGTCGGTGCAAAAGGTGCACTTCCCAAGGTTACCAAACAAACGTGCATCACGTTGAGCAATAAAAATAGCACGTAAATGTTCCAAATGTTCTTCCAAAGATTTGTTGTAAATCAGTATATCATCAAAATAGACTACCACAAATCGTCCAATGAAAGCACGTAAAACTTCGTTCATTAGTCTCATGAAAGTACTAGCTGCATTAGTTAACCCAAAAGGCATGACTAACCACTCATATAAACCAAACTTAGTTTTTAAAGATGTTTTCCATTCATCTCCCGATTTCATACGAATTCGATGGTATACACTACCCAAATCAACTTTGGAGAATATTGTAGAGCCACTCAATTCATCAAGCATATCATCTAGCCTAGGAATAGTATGACGATAACGAATAGTAATATTATTAATGCCTCTACAATCAACACACATATGCGACGTACCATCCTTTTTCGGCACTAGAATAATAGGAACAGCACAAGGACTAAGGGATTCGCGAATATAACCTTTGTCGAGCAGCTCCTGTACTTGACGCATAATCTCCTTTGTCTCCTCTAGATTGGTACGGTATGGTGCACGGTTGGGTAGCGATGCACCGGGAATTAAGTCAATTTGATGCTCAATCCCTCGAATAGGTGGTAATCCCGGTGGCACGTCTTGTGGGAAGACGTCAGCGAACTCCTGCAAAATGTTAGTGACAGCAGGGGCAAAGAGGAAGGCACGTCCTCGAATGAAAATAATGCTTCTTTGCACACGAAAACATAGCAAAAAGATTTGCTAAAAATAGCTCATTAATATCAGCTTTGGTGGCAAGTAAACATGCACTTTTCAATTTAATTTCAGAAGCAACACTAGATGGTTTATTATTAGGGCTTCATTTGTTGCTAAAATTCTTTTGCCACAATCTGATTTTCACTCTTATTTTTCTCCTGTTTTGCTTTATTAGCTCTATGAATATCATCTTTCAAAATGGAATCACGAGTCATAGGAAGCAAAGTAATATTTGTATCCTTATGAACAAGAGTATACTGATTGTTTCTACCATGGTGTACAGAATTTTTATCAAATTGCCAAGGTCTACCAAGTAATAAGGAACATGCTTGCATAGGTACCACATCACAATCAACATAATTAGCATATGTAGAGATACTAAAATGCAGACGAACAGTACGTGTTACCTTAACCTTGCCGCTGTTGTTGAATCATTGGATGTAGTAAGGATGTGGATGTGGTCTTGTGGTGAGAGATAGCTTCTCCACCATCTCCATGCTAGCCAAGTTGTTGCAGCTCCCTCCATCTATGATGACGCGAATAGAACGTTCCTTCACAACTCCCTTTGTATGGAACAAATTATGCCTTTGATTTTGCTCAGCTTGTGTAACCTGCACACTCAAAACACGCTGAGCACCTAAACATTCATACCTGTCAGCATCTTTAGGAGCCATGTATTGAGTCTCATGATCAGAATCATCTCCACCGTGTTCTTCACGTGTAATAAGAGCCAAAGTCTCCTCATCATAGTCACTAGCGGACTCATACCCACCATCCTCGGTAGCAATCATCACACGCTGAGATTTGCATTCTTTCGCATAATGACCTCTTACCTTACAACGATGACAAATAATATCACTTGTGTGGCCTGTTGATGCCATGGAAGAAGAAGAGCTCTGTGCAGGCCCGATAGGTGTGCTCTTGGCAGATAGTGGTGGTTGTGCCTGCTTTCTTGTATCACGGTTGGAGGTGGCACCTGATGGACGTGATGGTGCAGTGGAAGTAGAGGATGCACGTGGTGTCCATGATGAAGGTCGACCTGCAGAAAAGTTAGTTCGCGCCAATGCCTATCGATCCTGCACTTCACGTTCAGCTTTACAGGCAAGATGGAATAAACGAGTGATATTATTATAATCCTTATACTCTAAAATGGTCTGAATCTCTCTATTTAATCCACCCATAAAACGTGCAAGCATAGCTTCATTATCCTCAACAATACCACATCTAATCATGCCAGTTTGTAATTCCTGATAATATTCCTCTACAGAAATTTTTCCTTGTCTTAAACGCTACAATTTTTGAAGTAATTCACGTTGATAATATGGTGGAACCCAACAAGTACGCATAGCAGTTTTCAAAGCAGCCCAAGTAGTTGGAATATTATTCGGATATAATCTACGATGTTCAGACCACCACACACAAGCAAAACTAGTGAAAGCACAAAGTGCAACAGCAACACGTCTCTCCTCGGGATATTCTAAACATGTAAAATGTTGTTCGGTTTCTAACTCCCAAGTAAGATATATATCAGGAACATATCTACCCTCAAATGGTGGAATATTCAATTTCAGTTTAGGAAGATGGTCATGATCTCGTACCTGTGGGAGAGCCCTACTATTGTGATTATTTGCATGTGGACGACCTGGCGGTTGTGGTGTTGGTGGTTGCACGTAGTTCTGATTTTGATCAACCTCATCCTCGTAATCTCCCGCATAATCATCCTCCGCCTCATCAGCAGCAGGAGCCACAGAAGTATTAACAGCAGCACCAACAGTTTGGCCAGGCTGAATGTAACACCCCCAATGTCATGCTACTGTAAGCCCACCCTAATGATGCCACGTCACCATGCTTTACTGAGCTAGCTATCACTTGATCAACTCTCAAGTCAAATTCCAATTCAATTCTCAAGTCAAATTTATTATTTATTCAAACATTAAAACAAAATTGTTGGTTAGGTTGAAAATAATTACCAAGTAATTGATATGTAGAAACCAATATTATTTGAAGTATTAAATTGCCCCTAACCCTTTTAAAACAGGGTCAAAACAACAACATTTACCCCTTTTATTTAAACGAAATTTAAATGGATTCCAACCAGCCTCAACCTTTTGCAGCCAACTGAGGATATTGCCATTATGTGTCAAGTTTCATCCTTTTACAATAATCATTTAGTAGCTCAAAATAATGCAAAACAGGAGCAAAGGCAAAACAGCAACGTAAATTTAAAAAAAGGAAAACCTATCACTATGCCTCTGGGCCTTAAGTTAATAGTTTTGGCCCAACCCACCCAACAATCCTCTCCTACCAGCTACAGGAGCAGCCAAGGCAGTCGTGGCGCCATCTCCATGGCCGGCGCCACACGTCGAGCATCCCCGGCTCCCCTGCCCTATATAGCAGCGCCGAGCCCTCCCCGCTCACCCTAACGCCGCCCGCTTCTCCCCCTCACCCCTGCGCCGTTGCTCTCCTCCCCGCCCACGTCCGACCTCAACCGAAGGCCATCGTCGCTGCCGCCTCGTCGTTGCCAAGACCACTGGCCAGCCCTCACCGTCGTGAGACACCCAGGAGGACCGCCGTCGTCGTCCACATCGGCCCCGCCCTTCGGCTAGAGCCTGGGAGCTCTCTGTCGTCGCCATCGATGTCGTCTTCAACCTCCAGCCACCGCGACGCCATCGACGAGTTCATCGCCTTCACTGCGTCCCCGGCCTCCCCGGCCTCGCCTTTGAGCTCGTAGTGAGCTCCTCTCCCGATTCCCCTGCTTTTCCCCTTCGATTTGTCGCCATCGCCGGAGTTGGCCCGTCCGTGCCCCTAGTCGGGCCCTCGCGCGTGCCCGCGCGCCTCCGCGCCCGCCCGTCTGCGCCTGGCCTCGCCCCCGTGCGTGCTCCCGCGCGCCCCCTGGTCGTCCTGCCCGTGCGTGTGTGAGCTCCGGCAGCGCACAATGCGCGCCCGCGGCTGTTGTCCCCGCTCGCTGCTGCTGCTCTTGCCGCTGCCGTAACGTTGTTGTTGTTCCTTGCTGCCGCAACTGCGTGTGCTGCTCGTTGCCGGCTGCTGCTCTGTGCTGAAGCCGCCCACTGCTGCCGCTGCTAGTTGTTGTTCCTGCCGATACTAGTTGCTGCTAGTGGCCATGTCCAAGCCCGTGTGGTGTGCGTGTGTATGCATAGCCACCACCGGCCGGCCGGGCATTTTATCTTAGGGCTAATTACTAATTAGTTTAACTACTAGCCAATGACAGTGGCCCCCACTATTAGCTAATCTAATTTAATCAAAGTCTAATTAACCATAGACAATGACACGCAGGACCCACAGCAATTATTCACTGGTTGACCTGGTCAACAGATGATTGTACTGTTGACTTTGACCTAGCCCCGCATGTTATTGACAGTGGCTGGCAGCACACTAGGTGACAAAAGTAAATTTACAGTTTTAATTGCGAAATTAATAATAAATCCAGAGATTTCAGAAAATGTTTAAATCTTTAGAAATTCATATAAAATAAACCGTAGCTCGGATCGAAAAACTTCATACATGAAAGTTGCTCAGAAAAATGAGACGAACCCGAATACGCTACCCACATACCTGTCAGATGCTTCTAACTATCAGAACATGGAACATTCCCCTCCGGTCATCTGTCTGACACAGGTCCGGAACCGGGAAAACATTCCCGGTTGAATTCCCCCTTCACCTTTATCGTGTAGCCATATGTTAGGTCACACCTGGCACATCTTATTGCCATGTTATGCTTTGTGGTGCTATGTTTGCTTTATATTTACTGTTCCTTCCCCCTCTTCTCTCTGGTAGCCCCGAGACCGATGCTGCCCCTGTGATCGACTACATCACCGACGACCCCTCCTTGCCAGAGCAACCAGGCAAGCCCCCCCTTTGATCATCCCGATATCGCCCATTCCATTCTATCATGCTTGCATTAGATTTTACTACTGTTATTGTTTGCTCCTATTCTGATGCATAGCCTGCTTTTGTAACTTGCTCATTGTACCTTACCTGTTGATCCTAAACTGCTTAGTATAGGTTGGTTAGTGATCCATCAGTGACCCCCACCTTGTCCTTGTTGCCCCTGCTTCATCATTGAAGACCCGATCAACGGGATCGAAGACCAGGCCCCGGCACCGCACATCACTTTCCCCTTAGTTGCTCGACACTACACGATTATTATCGAGTGCCGGGGGTGAGACCTCATCAGCACTTCTGATGTTAACCTTGTAGTGTAGCTATTCGGTCGTGGTCATCGAGGGTGATTTCCTCCTTAACCACTTCCGATACGACTTTGTCGTGCAACCCCTCAAGTGTGAACCTCGAGGGTGGTCCCTCTTAAGTTCACCTTGATGATTCCATCGAGTGGAATTCGTCGGGGGTGATTCCTCGGGTTTTCCCCTTGATGTTTGGACACATGGATACTTGGACTTTACCACTGCTACTTGGAAAGGCGGGTCGACCCTGAGGGGTACCCGCGAGTGATGTGGAGACGGGTTGACCTGGAGGGAGCCTTCGAGATAATTACGAGGCATGGCCGGGCATTCCTAGCCCTTGCCGCAAGTCCTCAAGACGGGGCAATGGGGTCACATCTTTCGTGAGTCTCTGCTTGTTACCGCGTGCTCCTAATCCACTACGATTTGGATATTTGATCCGAGGGGCCTCTGGCCGGATAGCACTAACCATCACGTGGGCATTGTATGGGCGTTCTGCGTCGTATGCATCAGCCGAAGCTTAATAGACGTCAGCGACTGAGCGGCGCGCGCCGGGTTGGACTGGTAAGCACCTGCCTTTTTTAAGCAGGTAGCTAGGTCTGCTCACCGGCCACTTCGCAACGTGCAGGAGTTCCCGGGGCGATGGCCCATGACCCCTGGGGGCATAGGTTTAGTTCGGCGTGCTGACCTCTCTATTAAGGCTAGGTCGGGTTGCCGCGTATTGTTTGGCCGAGGCCGGGCATGATCCAGGAAAGTGTGTCCGGCCGGAGTTAATCGAGCGTGGTGGGTAAGTTGGTGCACCCCTGCAGGGAAGAAAACATCTATTGATAGCCTGTCCTACGGTAACGGATACTTGGAGTTGTATCCCGATCGATACAACTAGAACTGGATACTTGTGATGAGAATTGGATTGATGAGAAATGGATAGTATGGCTCTGGGATTGCTTTCTCGCAGGGAGTCGAGAAAGGATCTCTGGCCGAGGTTGATAACACTACTACTACTTTACTTTATGCTACTCTACTCCCTCCTGTTGCTGCAAGGTGGTGGTTTCCAGAAGATGCTAGTCTTCGATAGGACTAGGCTCTCCCCTCTATTCTGGCATTTCTGCAGCCCAGCCCACATATACAACCTTTCTTTGATAATGTTGCATATGTAGTGTAGATCCTTGCTTGCGAGTACTTTGGATGAGTACTCACGGTTCTTTGCTCCCCCTTTTTCCCCTTTCTTCTTCTTTCCGATTGATGCAACCAGATGTCGGAGCCCAGGAGCCAGATGCGACAGTCTATGCCTACTACTACGTGGAGACCGCCGACGACCAGGAGTAGTTAGGAGTCTCCCAGGCAGGAGGCTTTGCCTTTTCGATCGTTGCTACTTTTGTGCTAGCCTTCTTAAGGCAAACTTGTCTAACTTATGTCTGTTCTCAGACATTGTTGCTTCCGCTAACTCTTGTGTTTTCGAGCTTATGTATTCGAGCCTTCGAGGCCCCTGGCTTGTAATATAAAGCTTGTATTTTTTTAATTTGTGTCTAGAGTTGTGTTGTGATATCTTCCCGTGAGTCCTTGATCTTGATCATACACATTTGCGTGTATGATTAGTGTACGATTGAATCGAGGGCGTCACAAGTTGGTATCAAAGCCGACTGCCTGTAGGTAGCACCCTTTCCAACTCCTTGGCCGAAGTTGAGTCTAGTCCTTGAAAAACTTTTACTAACACTGATTGTGTGGCTTACGGGCCCACATGACAAATGGGTGGTATTAGCATCTTTTACTTCTCGATCTTTATTCTGGGACTCTTTTCTCTCTTCTATTCGGGTTAAATGAATTTACTAACAACATTAGGTTCTCGTAACGACTTTCCCCGGAGAGCCCCTTCATTCCGGATGGTTGCCTGCTTCACGAGAAGACTTCGAAGATACTCTCCAATCTACTCCCGAGAACTTGTGTTCATTTCTTTTGCAATCCCTTAACACCGTTGAATCCTTATGGATAACTGCGTACCTCGCCGTTCATACTTCCATCCCTAGTTGTTCTTGTTATTACATGATACCCGAAAGTATTCTCTGACTTTGGAGAATCCTTTTTCCGACTGCCTTGCAGCTCTTTTCCACCTGAATAACCCCACGAATAATTCCTCACACTTACCGGGGATTCGTTCATCCCCAGTTGATCATATGTCTCACAAAATTCTTCGGATGCAATTCGATCTCCCAAAGATCCTCTGCAGCCTAGTGCTCCCGAAAGTCTTGTCTGGCTGCATTATGGTTAAATCCATATGTCCAGCAATATTCATTAACATCCTTTGTCTTTGCCATCCTGAGCCTGTTGATTCATTATCTTGCGATTGCTCGCAATCATCAGTCGAACCCTGAAATTTGACCTTCCTGCTCATACGTCATTCTGGACATGAGTTGGATCTCGGCCAATCATGTTGTAATTGATTGTCCACCTAGTTCCCTTCAACTTGAACGTCGAATTATTCAACTGTTTCTATAATCTGATGCCTTTGAATTCTTTCCCTCTTCTGATTGAGTAATGATACTCACATCAGATCCATTGAGGACTGCTGAATCCTTTGTTGGATTATTATCCGGCAATGTCCTTCATATTCAAAATCTCGTGCGTTCTTCCCCTGATACATATTGCCTTCGGTAAATTGTATCCTCTGCTTATTGTCAACCATGCTCTGCTATTGAGCTGATGTTATATGCTCTCGAAGTCAGTGGTATATGTTCCTAAGATACCCCTACGGGTTGAACCTATGCCTTCCCTAATCCGTGTGAACTCGAAAGAGATGTGAGTAATACTCTTTTGGTGCTTCACCAGATAAATCTTTCACACTACAAATTCTTTGAGAACGAGGAGTGAATGAAAGGTTATGCATTGAAGAAGTGGGAGTCGGCCTTGAACCTTTGTGTTCATGCCCATGGATCCGGTGTAGAACTTATCATGGAAGCTGCTCGTAAAAATAATTACCCCTTGTTATAAGTTCATCTTGTATCAGTGGTTTGATCATTCATAATCGTGGTTCCGACCATAGTTTCTCCTTAATTCCATTTCTCGGACAAGTTAAAATACTTGTCTCCTGCAAGTCATTTCACCTGTCCAACCTCTAATTTGATCTACCTACAAGTATTGCCTCATGTTATCTCGAGAATATTGTGTCATTGCACTACCTCTTGTAAATTCTTAATTGGAGTGATACTCCGTCACATCATTCCGAGCCTGATTGGCTATATCATTATCGTGCTAATTTTAAGTGTGCTACCTGGTCCTTATTCCCGGAGCACAACTTTTCGACGATGGGTGAAGCTTACATCGATCTTCCTCATCTTATCTTTCCACCTTGAACAACAAGCTTGAATCCGAGCTTGTGTCATATCCGTGGTTCCAATAGCCTTCGCTTCATCATTCCTTTTGCTTGATGTCGTTGCTGCTCGATGGCATCTTCATAAAGCCTCTCGACGAAATTTGTCGTGATCACCATCAATATACTGCCTTGTTCTAAGATATCAATCGAATTCTTAAGGAGAAATACCATCCTTGCCCGTCGATGATTCGTGTTGTCATCGACACCAACCTTGACTTCCTGCCAATACAGACTTGGTCATGTTTTGGTTATATCTTACATTCCTTAACATTCTTGGAATTGTTCCTTTGTACTTCTTGTGACCTTCAGATTCAATCTTGCTTGAAACACCATGTTAATGTTACCTCGAAGCATAACTGTGGTACGCGGAACAAGAACAAGAACATTGGAAGTGCATTGCCAAATGTTTCTTGCTCTATTATCCAAACACCGTTGTATGGATAACATCATGAATTCCCTTGCCCCTTTATCCAAATGGTGGTGTACTTGTTGATCTAACATGTGTATCATGCTCTACTTTTCCTTGGGAAAAGTTACACTCCTAAATCTTGTGTATAAACACATTTTCCTTTCCATTGTTTCGTTTAACCTTTCATGTAATCTAACTTGGCTGAGCAGAGATAAATCCCTGCTTAAGTAAGCACCTCGGTGTACAACTCTGTCAATAAGACCCTGTTACTATTGTTGGTGACATTCTGGTAGCCACCGATGGATGAGAACCTTGCCTATTGGTCCGCCTCGTTCAATGAGCAGGAAAATGGTTCTCTTCATCCCTCGCCCTTGGTACCAATGTTGTTGCCAACATAACTCGCAGTCTATCCTTTGACATGCCATGCTATCATGACCGTGCAAGATGTCCGCGCCCTTCCTACTTTAACCCACATGGTGGGCCCATAACCCACAGTTCCACATGATCGAAACCTGACACTCCTATACACCCCTGTTGCAAAAGATATTCCTCACGCTTGGCTCCGTATGTAATTCACAGGCCACCTTCCTTGTGATCTATTCTGGTATCGGACACAATACTTAGTCTCGTTGCTCTGGACCCCTTTCACACTTTGTTTCAGACTTCAAACGATTGTCTATCCATTTGAAACTTCTCATGATACCTTCTTATCGTGCTCTTGATATTTTCTTAAGTTTCAATTCGAGAGATACTGCCACCTTCCCGGACTTATCTACCAGATAAGCAACCGTGCAGACTTCTGTTCTTTCGAAGTTACCCCTTATCCTTTTATGTAAGTACGATGGAGTTCCCGAAGAAAGGATGACGACTTCATCATAGTGACCTGAAGCAGAGAGTTGAAGACATCAACTAACGGGATCAACTTCTACGACAAGAGCAGCCAAGAACGAGAAGATCCGTTAGAATTTCGTAACCAAATCTTTTCCCTTTACTCCACTTCTTAAATCTCGGGACGAGATTTCTTGTAGTGGATGAGATTTGTAACACCCCCAATGTCATGCTACTGTAACCCCACCCTAATGATGCCATGTCACCATGCTTTACTGAGCTAGCTATCACTTGATCAACTCTCAAGTCACATTCCAATTCAATTCACAAGTCAAATTTATTATTTCTTCAAACATTAAAACAGAATTGTTGGTTAGGTTGAAAATAATTACCAAGTAATTGACATGTAGAAACCAATATTATTTGAAGTATTAAATTGCCCCTAACCCTTTTAAAACAGGGTCAAAACAACAACATTTACCCCTTTTCTATTTAAACGAAATTTAAATGGATTCCAACCAGCCTCAACCTTTTTGAGCCAACTGAGGATATTGCCAAGTAATTATGTGTCAAGTTTCATCCTTTTACAATAATCATTTAGTAGCTCAAAATAATGCAAAACAGGAGCAAAGGGAAAACAGTAACGTAAATTAAAAAAAGGAAAAACCTATCACTATGCCTCTGGGCCTTAAGGTAATAGTTTTGGCCCACCCCACCCCACAATCCTCTCCTACAAGCTACAGGAGCAGCCAGGGCAGTCGTGGCGCCATCTCCATGGCCGGCGCCACACGTCGAGCATCCTCGGCTCCCCTGACCTATATAGCCGCGCCGAACCATCCCCGCTCACCCTAACGCTGCCCGCTCCTCCCCCTCCCCCTGTGCCGTTGCTCTCCTCCCCGCCCACGTCCGACCTCAACCGAATGCCATCGTCGCTGCCGTCTCGTCGTTGCCAAGACCACTAGCCAGCCCTCGCCGTCGTGAGACACCCAAGAGGACTGTCGTCGTCGTCCACATCGGCCACGCCCTTCGGCTCGAGCCTGGGAGTTCTCTGTCGTCGCCATCGATGTCGTCTTCAACCTCCAGCCACCGCGACGCCATCGACGAGTTCGTCGCCTTCACTGCGTCCCCGGCCTCCCCAACCTCGCCTTTGAGCTCGTAGTGAGCTCCTCTCCCTCTGCTTTTCCCCTTTGATTTGTCGCCGTATGCATTGCCCCACGAGGACCAGTCGCCATGGCCGCAGTTGGCCCGTCCGTGCCCCTAGTCGGGCCCTCGCGCGTGCCCGCGCGCCTCCGCGCCCGCCCGTCTGCGCCTGGCCTTGCCCCCGTGCGTGCTCCCGCGCGCCCCCTGGTCGTCCTACCCGTGCGTGTGTGAGCTCCGGCCGCGCACAACGCGCGCCCGCGGCTGTTGTCCCCGCTCGCTGCTGCCTGCACGCTGCTGGTGCTCTTGCCGCTGCCGCAACGTTGCTGTTGTTCCTTGCTGCCGCAACTGCGTGTGCTGCTCGTTGCCGGCTGCTGTGCTGTGCTGAAGCCGCCCACTGCTGCCGCTACTAGTTGTTGTTCCAGCCGATGCTAGTTGCTGCTAGTGGCCATGGTCGTGGCCATGTCCAAGCCCGTGTGGTGTGCGTGTGTATGCATAGCCACCGCCGGCCGGCCGTGCATTTTATCTTAGGGCTAATTACTAATTAGTTTAACTACTAGCCAATAACACTGGCCCCCACTATTAGCTAATCTAATTTAATCGAAGTCTAATTAACCATAGACAATGACACGCAGGACCCACAGAAATTATTCACTGGTTGACCTGGTCAACAGATGATTGTACTGTTGACTTTGACCTGGCCCCGCATGTCATTGACAGTGGCTGGCAGCACACTAGGTGACAAAAGTAAATTTACAGTTTTAATTGCGAAATTAATAATAAATCTAGAGATTTCAGAAAATGTTTAAATCTTTAGAAATTCATATAAAATAAACCGTAGCTCGGATCGAAAAACTTTATACATGAAAGTTGCTCAGAAAAATGAGACAAACCCGAATACGCTACCCACATACCTGTCAGATGCCTCTAACTATCTCAACATGGAACATTCCCCTCCGGTCATCTGTCTGACACAGGTCCGGAACCGGGAAAACATTCCCGGTTGAATTCCCCATTCACCTTTATCGTGTAGCCATATGTTAGGTCACACCTGGCACATCTTATTGCCATGTTATGCTTTGTGGTGCTATGTTTGCTTTATATTTATTGTTCCTTCCCCCTCTTCTCTCCGGTAGACCCCGAGACCGATGCTGCCCCTATGATCGACTACGTCACTGACGACCCCTCCTTGCCAGAGCAACCAGGCAAGCCCCCCCTTTGATCATCCCGATATCGCCCATTCCATTCTATCATGCTTGCATTAGATTTTGCTACTGTTATTGTTTGCTCCTATTCTGATGCATAGCCTGCTTTTGTAACCTGCTCATTGTACCTTACCTGTTTATCCTAAACTGCTTAGTATAGGTTGGTTAGTGATCCATCAGTGACCCCCACCTTGTCCTTGTTGCCCCTGCTTCATCATTGAAGACCCGATCAACGGGATCGAAGACCAGGCCCCGGCACCGCACATCAATTTCCCCTTAGTTGCTCAACACTACACGGTTATTATCGAGTGCCGGGGGTGAGACCTCATCAGCACTTCTGATGTTAACCCTGTAGTGTAGCTATTCGGTCGTGGTCATCGAGGGTGATTTCCTCCTTAACCACTTCCGATACGACTCTGTCGTGCAACCCCTCAAGTGTGAACCTCGAGGGTGGTTCCTCTTACGTTCACCTTGATGATTACATCGAGTGGAATCCACCGAGGGTGGTTCTTCCGGGTTCCCCTTGGTGTTGGACACACAGTTACTATGGTTACTATGACTTTAGACTGAACCATGTTACTAAAGACGGGTCGGCCCTGAGGTGTACCCGCGCGAGCTTAATTGCGAGTGATATGTAGTCGGGTTGACCTGGAAGGTGCCCGCGAGATAATTACGAGGTGTGGCCGGGCATTCTTAGCCCTTGCAGCAAGTCCTCAAGACGGGGCGACGGGATCACATCTTTCGTGAGTCTCTGCTTGTTACCGCACGTTCCTAATCCACTACGATTTGGATATTTCATCCGAAGGGCCTCTGGCCTGATAGCACTAACCATCACGTGGCTATAGTATGGGCGTTCTACACCATATGCATCAGCTAAAGCTTAATAGACGTTCGCGACTGAGCGGCGCGCGCCGGGTTGGACTGGTAAGCACCTGCCTTTTTAAGGAGGTAGCTAGGTCTGCTCACCGGCCGCGTTCGCAATGTGCAGGAGTTCCGGGGCGATGGCCCATGACCCCTGGGGGCATAGGTTTAGTCCGGCGTGCTGACCTCTCTATTAAGCCTAGGTCGGGTTGCGCGTATTGTTTGGCCGAGGCCGGGCATGACCCAGGAAAGTGTGTCCGGTCGGAGTTAATCGAGCGTGTGGGTAAGTTGGTGCACCCCTGAGGGAAGAAACATCTATCGATAGCCTTTCCTACGGTAACGGACACTTGAGTTGTATCTCGATCGATACAACTAGAACTGGATACTTGAGATGAGACATGGATATTGAGAAAGGATAGTTTGGCTCTGGATTGCTTCTCGCATGGAGTCGAGAAATGATCTCTGGCCGGGTTGATAACACTACTACTAGTTTACTTTATGCTACTCTTACTCCCTCCTGCTGCTGCAAGATGGTGGTTTCCAGAAGATCTAGTCTTCGATAGGAGTAGCTTCTCCCTCTAATTCTGGCATTCTGCAGTTAGTCCACGATACTACCAACTTTTATTGATACTGATGCATAAGTAGTTGTAAATCCTTGCTTGCGAGTACTTTGGATGAGTACTCACGGTTGCTTTGCTACCCCTTTTCCCCCATCTTTCTTCTTCTGGTTGTTGCAACCAGATGGTGGAGTCCACAGAGCCAGATGCCACCTTTGACGACTACTACTACCTGAGGGTGCCTACTACCATGTGGACGACGCGACAACTAACGAGTAGTTAGGAGGCTCCTAGGCAGGAGGCCTTGCTTTTTTGATCGATGTTGCTTTTGTCCTGCCTTCTTAAGGCAAAATTGTTTAACTTATGTCTGCACTCAGATAATGTTGCTTCCGCTGAACTTGTGTTTCGAGCTTATGTATTCCAGCCCTCGAGACCCCTGGCTTGTAATATAAGCTTGTATTATTTTTAATTTGTGTCAAGTTGTGTTGTGATATCTTCTCGTGAGTCCTTGATCTTGATCGTACACATTTGCGTGTAAGATTAGTGTATGATTGAATCAAGGGTGTCACACTGAAGAAGGACACGGCTCGCTCGGCGGAGGGCTGTTTCGCGACGTGGAGGTAGTCGTTGTTGTTGTTGTTGCAGAGCGGCAGGTGCAGCCGGTGGTGGTTCATTAAATCTGTTATCGAGCTTTGTTTCAAACGTCTTCTCAAGGCCAGTGATCTTCTCCATGGCCTCTTCAAAACTGTTCAGCACATCTTGCACCTGTTCAGTCATCATTTGCTGAAACTTATCATGAAGCTCCTTGTTCGTTAAGTTCTCCCAGTCAATCTCGTCGGCTTGTGATCCTGGCATGGTTAGCAGATATAGAAACACACAAGAATATGATCCTACAGACTACTAACAAGTGGTGGTGGTGGTGGTGGTGGGTGTCACAAATCCGTCAAGCAAATCTCAAATTCTTACCAGTTCTTACCCAGTAGCAGGCAGTGATCGGCAACCAATGTAGTCAAAACTCTCAAAGCTTGGATAGAGCGATTACCAGGGAGAGTCAAACGCACGATGTAGATGTATGTGGAGCTGGGAAGGCTTATAATATGGTAGCAAAAAGGGTCAACAATAATCAATTCAGAGATGCAAAATTGAATAAACGCTCAACGACGGTACTGTGCTGGTCCTAGGCTAGACCGTGCTAGAGATGCGAGCCTAGAACACTAACAAAATCACGGCGCTGCATGTAAACAAAATCACGGCGCTGCACGTAAACAAGGGAAAAGCACACTCTGGAAAAAAATCGCTCTGTTTTTTTTTTTGCGAAAAATCACTATAATGGCGAGTGTCTCAAAACTCTTCCCAGGTCAAACTGACAGGATGAGCACGAAATTGTTTTTTGAATTTTTTTTGGAAATCAGGGCAGCAACGACGAAATAGTGCGACAAAAAATCACTATGATGGCACGTGGCTCAAAAGACTCAGAAAAGCCTAAAAACAGGATAGGGAAAAAATATTTTCGGCTGCCAAAATTTTGGCCTAAAAACTGCCCGGGGGTCTCCAGACTTTTTTTTCTTCAAAACCTACTCAGGCAAGGAAACACGAATCGGAAATTAGACGGATCTCGAAAACAAACCTAATATGAAAGTAACTCGGATTGGTGGTGGATATGTGGTGGTAGGATATGGCAGCAGAGGTGGTATATGGATACGGATTGGTGGTGGTATATGGATACGGATTGGTGATGGTATATGGAGATGGATCGGCGGCGGATAAGCGGTGGTGGTAGATGGCAGGGGCGATGATGATGGTGCGGCGGTGGCGTGACAACTTATGACCAGAACTCGAAACTCTACAAGACTAGACTCTAAGACCAGCAACTAGACACGACGATGCAACCGCAAATTCAATAAAGCAAAATACTGAAAAGACTATGCAAAGGCTCAGACTGGTACGGATATTTTTAGAAGTTTTTTAGAGGTGGCACATGCAAATTTACTTAGGACGGCAGGGTAATACCGCATATAGGTAGGTATGGTGGACTCATCTGGAATAACATTGGGTTCAAGGTTTTTGATGTAGAAGCAGAATTCCCACTTAGTACAGGCGAAGGCTAGCAATTAGATTGAGAAGCTGCCAGCTAGAGAGCAACAACGATCATAACCATGCATTATGCATAAGTAACATTGGACACTAGCATGAGTAGGATATGAACACCATGAACATAAATATCATAGAGGCTATGTTGGTTTTGATTTAACTACATGCATGAACATGTGCCAAGTCAAGCCACTCGAACGTTCAGAGGAGGATACCAATCATCATACTACATCACTATCATTTTAACACAATGTTGATATCCAAGAAAAATCATTATCAACTCCCAGCTACTTATGCATGGCATGAGAAACTATAATCTCTAATTGTCATTGCAAACATGTTTAATCATAATGGGCTGAATCATGGATACTAGGTTAAACATATTTACACAGACAGAACAAGTCGAGTTCATACCAGTTTCTCTCTGCCACGGCCAGTTCATCGAATGTCGTCATTATTCCCTTTCACTTGCACGACCGAACGATATGAAAATAATAATAATAATAATAATAATAATAATAATAATAATAATAATAATAATAATAATAATAGTGCAAGAGTGTCGTGGACTAAGCTGGAATCTGCAAGATATTTTTTTTAACAAGAGAAGACAAGGTAAAATGTGCTCTTTATTAGTTCAACAATTATTCATATGAGAGCCACTGAACATTTTCATCGTGGTCTTCTCCTCGGTATAACTCAAATAAAAAGAAAAGAAATTTAGAGAAACATACTGAAATATTTTTGGAGTTTTTGGTTTTCTTGAACATGCAAACAAAAGAGAAAAGCAAAAACGAGAAAAACTATTTACACGGGAAAGCTCCCAACAAGCAAAAGAAGAACAAGGAAATCTTTTTGGGTTTCTTTTTAATATTACTACTAAGCATGCATAGAAAGTAAATTAACTATAACTAATTTTTTTGGTTTTTCCAAAAAAATTCAAACACACAAGAAGAAAGCAAGAAAACAAATCTAAGCATGGATGATACAATGAAAAAGTGTGGACACCGACTAATGGAATAAGTGAACATGAATGTAAAGTCAGTGGAAACACGTACTCCCCCAAGCTTAGGCTTTTGGCCTAACTTGGTAGTCGATCAATAGCCTGGAGGGTAGTAGGGGTGCTGAGGAGTGGGCATCCACTCGTCCCACTGCTGGGGCTCCTACTGTGCCGCCGCCACAGCAGCCTGAGCATTCCGGTAGGCGATGATGTCTGCAGGCATAATCCTATATCTGCCCCTGGCAACATAATCAAACAAAGCAGGTGCAGGCAGTGGAATAATATCACGAGTTTTAACGCTAAAAATGAGGTTATAAGGAATGGGAATGTCAGGATAATCTCGTGCAGGAAAATGATGGTGTTCCATGGCTGCCCTGTCTAGGTAGACCTTGGTCAAAGGGTAATCATGAGGGCGTGTCTCTACCTCGAACTGAGCCGCCAAACGAGTAGCAAAAATCCCACCATGTATTTCACCTTGGGATTTATTAAGATGGAGGCGACGAGCCACAATAGCTCCCAAGCTATGGGTGTTGTCGCCCTCTAGTGCTCGGCGTAAAACAACAGAGTCTGGTGCACTGAGCGCACCTACTTTCTTTCTAGCAAGCAAGCACTTAGCAACAAATAAATCAAAATAATGTATGGCTGGAAAGTGTATGCTAGCTGTAGTGGTGGCTGACACCCCTCTCTCATTTCCCACTGTCAAAGTGCGATAAAAGTCCTCAAACCCAGCCGGCCTAGGCTCGGCTAAGCTCCCATCAGAAGGGATCAAGCATATATCACGAAATTCAGTAATTGGTATGTGATGGTTTTCAGCATATAAATCAAAACACACTTCATGAGGATTATTTCTAGGCAGGAAAGTAAAACTCTGAACAAAGATATTTGTGAGGATTTGGTGCTGGTCACACTCATCTGCGATGAAGTCGGTGAGGCCGGCGTTTGCAACATATTACATGAACTCCTGAAGAATTCCAGCCTCTTCCAGGAACAGGGTGTGCGGCCATTTGCACGGCCGTACCTCCGCCAACCTCCAAGGGTGGAGATCACTGTCAGGAGACTCCCCAATAACACCCTTGGAGTTCTTCTTAGAGCCAAACTTCCTGAAGATATTCATGTCTGCATACAATTTTCTGAAAATAAAAAATTTGGGGTGACAAAAAATGGTCAACAGAACTTTATAAAATTGATAGCAACTACTCATAGGGATACATAGAAGCCATAGCAAGCATTCAAACTACTTAGAACACTAAGAATTTAACATACAAGCACATTTACAGCAGCACCAAGAGTAGCTAATTATTCAAAATATAAACCACTAAAGCAAAAACTAATTGGACAAATGGTGGAGTCGCATACCAAGCAACAATCCTCCGAAACAGTTTCAGAAATGGAGCTTCGAGCAAAGAGATCGGAATCCGCGGGTTTGAGCTCAAGAACACGGGAGAGAGAGCAATGAAGATTTTTTTTTCTGGAGGTAAGTGATGATGTGGGATGAAGAGGTAAGTGAGGGGGCCCACGTGGGGGAACCACAACCCACCAGGGCACACCTGGGGTTCCTGGCGTGCCCAGGTGGGTTGTGCCCACCTGGTGCACCTCCCTCTGGTAATATTTGCACCAGAAATTCAGAAATATTCAGAAAAATCGTGTAAAATTTTCAGGGCATTTTGAGAACTTTTATTTTTTGGGTCATTTTTTATTGCACGAGAAATTCAGAAAACAGACAAAATAGGGCATTTTATTTTATTTGACTAATAAAAACAGAAAACAAAAGGTAAGGACAGAAGGTAGTGCTTACTAAATTCATCAACTTCATACCATTCAAAAATGATCCATTAATAAGGTTGCTCAGGTCTTATTAATAACCACTTTCGATTAGCATGAAAGCGAGGAACTTTTGTAAAGTCACTAAGTTACCTCAATGGGGATATGCATTTCCCCAACAATAAGTATTTCATATTTCTTTTTGACAATAGGTAAAGGTATTTGAAAACTTCCAATAGTGACCTTGCTTTTGTTGCAATCAATAACAGCCCCTGCAGTATTCAAGAAGGGTCTACCAAGGGTAATCGACATGTTGTCGTCCTCGGGCATCTCAAGTATAACAAAGTCAGTCAAAATAGTAACATTAGCAACAACAACGGGCACATCCTCACAGATACCGATAGGTATGGCAATTGATTTATCAGCCATTTGCAAAGATATTTTAGTAGGTGTGAGTTTATTCGAGTCAAGTCTTTTATATAAAGACAAAGGCATAACACTAACACCAGCTCCTAAGTCACACAAAGCAGCTTCCACATAATTCTTTTTGATAGAGCAAGGTATAGTTGGTATTCCCGGATCTCCAAGTTTTTTAGGTACTCCATCTTTAAAAGTGTAATTGGCAAGCATAGTGGAGATTTCAGCTTCTGGTATTTTTCTCTTATTTGTGATGATGTCTTTCGTATACTTTGCATAAGGAGGCATTTTCAAGATATCAGTCAAGCGAGTACGCAAAAAGACTGGCCTCAGCATCTCAGCAAAGCGTTCAAATTCTTCATCGTCTTTCTTTTTAGTTGACTTGGGTGGAAAAGGCATAGGTTTTTTAACCCACCGTTCTCTTTCTTTACCGTGTTTTCTAGCAAAAATGTCTCTTTTGTCATATCTTTTATTCTTAGGTTGTGGGTTATCAAGATCAACTAGTGGTTCTATCTCAACATCATTATCTGGTTCTTTATCATTGTTTGGTTGAGAGCCTTCATGAACCTCATCATTATCTTTTTCATTATCAGTAGGTGAGTGTTCATTACTAGACAGAGTTTCAACATCAGAGATAGAAGTTTCATTATCATTATCAGGAGGTTTTTCTATTTCAGGTTCACTAGAAGTATGCAAAGTCCTATCATTTTTCTTCTTCTTTTTCTTTTTAGAAGGACTAGGTGCACTAGTGTTATTTCTTTGTGAATCTTGTTCAATTCTTTTAGGGTGTCCCTCAGGGTAAAGTGGTTCCTGGGTCATTTTACCTCCTCTAGTTGCAACTCTAACAGCAAAGTCATGCATATTATGATTCATTTCATCAAGTAATTCTCTTTGAGATTTAGCAACTTGTTCTAGCTGAGTTTGAACCATAGAGGCATGTTTTCCCACACCTCTAACATCATTTGATATTCTAAATAACAAGTCACTCAAGTGAGCATTCATATCAGAATTATATTTCAATTGTTTCATAACATTTGCATTGAAATGATATTGTTTTCTAATATATTTTTCAAACTCATAAAGGCATTGACTAGGATGCATATTGTGAGGATTATCATTATCATTGAACTTCATTAAAGAATTTACCTCTACCACCTTAGGCAATGGTGGTGTATTAAGCCCATGTATTTCTTCAATAGGAGGTAAATTTTTAACACCCTCGGCTTTAATACCTTTTTCCTTCATAGATTTCCTTGCCTCTTGCATATCTTCAGGACTGAGATATAATATACCCCTCTTCTTCAGAGTGGGTTTAGGCGGTGGTTCAGGAATAGTCCAATCATCATAGTTTTTCAATATATTATTCAATAATTATTCAGCTTGTCCAACAGTTTGTTCCCTGAAAACACAACCAGCACAACTATCTAGGAAGTCCCTAGAAGCATCGGTTAGTCCATTATAGAAGATATCAAGTATTTCATTTTTCTTAAGAGGATGATCAGGCAAAGCATTAAGTAACTGGCAAAGCCTCCCCCAAGCTTGTGGGAAACTCTCTTCTTTAGTCTAAACAAAGTTAAATATTTCCTGTAAGGCAGCTTGTTTCTTATGAGCAGGAAAATATTTTTCAAAGAAGTAATAAATCATATCCTGGGGACTATATCATTCAACTTAGTAAGATGTGCCACAACAGTTTCAGTTTCATAACCATAGAAAGGATCAGATTCAACCAAAGTAATTAGCTCTAGGTCGACAGAGAATTCATAATCCTTATCATCAAAAAAGATAGGTGAAGTAGCAAACTTAGGATCACATTTCATTCTAGCATTCAGAGATTTTTCTTTATACTTGTGTAGTAATTTCTCTAGATCATCTCTATCATTACAAGCAAGAATATCTCTAGTTGTTTCTTTACTCATAACATAACCTTCCGGTACCTTAGGCAATTCATATCTAGGAGGGCTAGTTCTAGCAGGTGTTTCAGGAGATTCGGTTTCAAGCTCATCATCAGATTCAGCAACATCATGTTGTATTACTCTAGCAATTTGTTCATCAAGAAGTTCACCAAGTGGCACATCATCATTATCAAGCAAGGTACTAGCATCATCATAAGCATCATTCATAATAGAAGTAGCATCATCAATAACTTGCGACATATCAGAAGTAATAGCATGTGGTGGTGTTGCAAGTTTACTCATAACAGAAGGTGAATCTAAAGCAGAACTGGATGGCAGTTTCTTACCTCCCCTCGTGCTTGAGGCAAATATCATAGTCTTAGGATCCTTCAGATTCTTCATAGTGATAAATTGATAATAATCCCAAGTGACTCAACAAATATAGCTATGCTCCCCGGCAACGGCGCTAGAAAAAGGTCTTGATAACCCACAAGTATAGGGGATCGCAACAGTTTTCGAGGGTAGAGGATTCAACCCAAATTTATAGATTCGACACAAGGGGAGCCAAAGAATATTTTAAGGTATTAGCAGCCGAGTTATCAATTCAAATGCACCTGGAGATTAATTATCTACAGCAAAGTGATCAGTAGCAAAGTAGTTTGATAGTTTTGATAGTAGTGACAACAACAATGGTAAAAGTAACAGTGATAGCAGTAATTTTGTAGCAAGCGTAACAGTGATGATATCAGAAGTAACTTAGCAGAAACAATATGGAAAAGTTCGTAGGCATTGGATCGGTGACTTGTTGGATGATATTCATCGTGTGACAGTTATAACATAGGGATTCGGTGCTAGCTCCAGTTCATCGATATAATGTAGGCATGTATTTCGTAAGTAGTCATACATGCTTTATTAAAACAACTTGCATGACATCTTTTGTCCTACCCTCCCGTGGCAGGGGGTCCATATTGGAAACTAAGAGATACTAAGGCCTCCTTTTAATAGAGAACCAGAACAAAGCATTAACACATAGTGAATACATGAACTCCTCAAACTACGGTAATCACCGGAAGAAGTCCCGGTTATTGTCACTCCGGGGTTACCGGATCATAACACGTAATAAGTGACTATAACTTGCAAGATCGGATCTAGAACATGGATATAATGATGATAACATAAACGGTTCAGATCTGAAATCATGGCACCCGAGCCCAAAGTGACAAGCATTAAGCATGGCAAAGTCATAGCAACATCAATTTAAGAACATAGTGGATACTAGGGATCAAGCCCTAACAAAACTAACTTGATTACATGATGAATCTCATCCAACTCCTCATCGGCCAGCGAGCCTACGAAGGAATTACTCACTCCCGGTGGGGAGCATCATGGAATTGGCGATTGAGAAGGGTTGGTGATGAAGAAGAACGAAGATCCCCCTCTCCGGAGCCCCAAACGGACTCCAGATCTGCCCTCCCGAGGAAGAATATGGCTTGGCGGCGGCTCCGTCTCGTGGATCGTGATAATTCTTTCTCCTTGATTTTTCTCCAAAAAAATAGGATTTTATAGCGATTACTCTGTTGGGCCCTGGCATTTTGAGCTTCATGTACCCGTAATGGGGTATGGCTTGAAAGCGTGCGAAGGCGTCCCGCCCCAAAAGGGTGTGGTATCCACTATTGAAAGGGGCCACGTCGAAGAGTAACTCCTCGGACCTATAATTATCAGGCGTGCCGAATACTACGTTGAGTTTAATTTTCCCCGAGCATCGCGCTTCTTGACTGGGGATAATACCTCGAAAGGTGGTACTGCTTTGCTCGATGCGACTCTTGTCCATTTGCATTTTGTCGAGCGTGTCTTCATAGATGAGGTTAAGTCCGCCGCCGCCGTCCATGAGCACTTTGGAGAGTCGAAAGCCATCCACAATTGGGTTTAAGACCAAGGCGGCTGGTGCTCGGACTGATCGGGCCCTTGGTTCGTTGTCAGCGGTGAAAGTTATTGCCGTATCGTTCCAAGGGTTCATTGCGGTTACTTGGTTGACTTCGGCGAGGTCGCGGAGCGCCCTTTTGCGCCGATTATTTGAAGAAAAGGTCTCTAAGACTGTAAATACGTTGAGATCGTCATCCTCCGAAGAGTGCTTCTCTGGGTAGTATTGGTGAGGATAGCCTCACCGCTCTTAGCCACTTGCTGGAGTACCCAACATGCCCGAAGGCTATGCGTTGGTTCGGTGCTCGGCGTCGTATGTATCTGGCATGGCTTGTCGAGCAGTTCGTCAAGGACGGTTTTATATCCCGTGAAGGGCTTGTTTTTCTTGTCAATTGGCTTATGATCGGATGCCTCGTAAGGGTGCATCTATTTTTCCCGTCCGGTGAGCTGCTTAAAGGCAGGAGGTTCCCACCGGGCTGTCTGGGCTTTCCCGGCGCTTTCCATTGTGCAGTACTTCTGTACTATGTGTGCCAAATCTGTGAGATGCGGTATGCGGCGGCAGTTGAGGGTATTGAGGATTCCCTCGTCCGTACAGTTGCGGCAAAAAACTGAAACTGCGTCGTCGTCGCAGCAATCTTTAATTTTGTTTTAACAAGGAGGAACCTGGCCAAGAAGTAATGGACCGTTTCTTGAGGCTGCTGCTGTACGTACATTAGGTCACATATGTCTGGAGGGCCTGAATTACTTGGGGAATATTGATTGTGGTGGGTGGGTGGACTAAAATCTGAATCCCGACCCACAATTGGATCCGAAGCTTGAAGAATCTCCGAGGTCACCAATTCAGGATCAGGAAGGTCCTGATGACTTCCGGGCTCAAAGCCTGGTACTATGTTCGGAGGACATGAAGTATCTTCCCGAGGATGGGTATCCGGCTTGCTGGGCTCGGAAATCCGAACATAGCAGGTTCTTAATTTAGGGGATGAAACGTCCTCGGCTCGTTCCTCAACGACCGCTACCATATGGGTGATCGATGGGGACTTGATTTCCCTCTGGTCGGGTTTAAGCCCAATCCGATCATAGTCTGTTGCGACCCCCAGGGCGGCGATGCGATCTAGCAGCTCGTTCAAGGACGAGACATCTGTCGGATCCATCTTTTCGAAGTGTTCGAGGCTGACGCGGAGATGATGTTTGGTAACTGTGGGGGCCGCCGTTGGCTTAACGGCCGAGCGCGCGCCCATGGTAAAACTGCCGAGCTGGAGGACTTGACCTGGAGTTAGGGTCCTTCCAGAAGTGATATCATCATTAATGGCAAGGCGAGCCATCGATCCTTCTATCGACAACACAAAGGAACTCTCAATGAAAGCACCAATGTCGGTGTCAAAACTGGCCGATCTCGGGTAGGGGGTCCCGAACTGTGCGCCTGAGGATCGAAGGTAACAAGGGACAAAGGGGGCACGATATTTACCCAGGTTCGGGCCCTTTTAATGGAGGTTAAACCCTACGTCCTGCTTGATTGTCTTTGATGAGTATAGGGGTTACAAGAGTAGATCTACCTCGAGATCGTAATGGCTAAACCCTAGCTGTCTAGCCTATATGAATTCTGATAGCCTCTATGGACTAAACCCTTCGGTTTATATACACACCGGAGGGGCCTAGGGTTGTACAGAGTTGGTTCGAAGAAGAAGGAAATTACATATCCGGACATCAATCTTGCTATCCACGCATAGGAGAGTCCTACCCGGACACGAGGGAAAGCCTTCTGCTTTATATCTTCACGGCCCATCAGTCCGGCCCACATCCAGTAGCCCGAACACCCGAGCACCCCCTAATCCAGAACTCCCTCAGCCTCCGCCTCCATGCCACCGCCCTGGATTTTCCCCACCCAGCTGGTCACCGTTGCGCCAAAGGCGCTTGCAAAGAAGCAAGGGGCCGCCAAGCCGCACGGTGGAGGTGTGAAGCGGCCAATAGCGCAGGGCGGCAACCCGACGGGGAACCAACCTCGGCCAGCCAAAATCTCGAAGCCGGGCGCGGCAACGGCGGGTGATTTGCAGCCGCTGCCGACCTTGGCGTCCTCCTCTGGCACGAAACTCCTCATCCACCTCCACCGACGCTGCCAATGGCAACCACATCCAACGTGTTCGACGATTTGTGGAAATGGTAAAAAAATCGTATGTGCATTTGTTTGTTATCGATTCCCATAGAATGTGAAGTTGATTACGTGTACGTCCATTTATAGTCTTGATGATGAACCTTTCATGCGCGCGACAAATGTGACAAATGATGATTGTTCACATGATATGCATCACAAGAATATGAAACTCAACAATATTGCGATGAATATCTTGACATGGATGATGAGGGCTTCGTTATGAAGGGAAGAACCACAAATTATACCAACGTCGAAGATGTGTTGATTTGCATCGCATGGAAGAAAGTCTCTCAAGATGCAGCCGTTGGGACTGACCAATCCGCCAACACTTATTGGCAACGCATCAAGGAGTACTTCGATGAGCGCAACACTAGCGGACACTATCACTCAAGTGACTCTTTGTCAACGTTGGGACACCATCAACGCCGAATGTCAAAAGTGGGCTGGTTGCTTGGCAAATGTTGATCGCATGAACCCGAGTGGTTGCGGTGATAGTGACTTGGTAATAATCATTTGCTCTTGTGTGCTTTCTCTACTTTCCGCAATTGTTGAAATGTTGACCAATAATGACATGTTGGTTGTTTTTTTCTAAAAAAATGATTGCGCGAGGATTATTTTGAGATAAGAACAACAAAGGAGAGAAGAGGAAGAAGAAAGGAAGAGCTTTCACTTTTCATCATTGCTACAAAGAGCTCAAGGATGAGGAGAAGTGGAAAACTAGAGAAGTTTTCGATGCTTCGAAGAAGAAAAGTGTGGTGGTGGAGGATGAAGATGGCCCCGGTGATGAGAAAAGGAGCCCCACCCCTCACTTGGCGACTAAATCGATAGGCCCGATGAAACTAAGAAAGTGAAGGAAACCAAGGCCGGAGACAATGATCTCAAAGAAGGATTTGATGTCATTGTCATGGCGAGGAAAGAGTATGCGGAAGAAAAAAGATTGTTGAAACTCAAAGAACTGGAGGAGAGGAGTGAAGCCGAGCGACAGAGGGCAGCAGTCGAAGAAAGGTTGGCGGCGGACGAGAAGAGAAAGGTTGAGCTTGAGGAGAGAAAGGCGATGGCCGAGGAGATGAAGATGGTGGAGGAGAAAGCACTCAAGTTTATGTTCGTGGACTTATCTACTCTTGATGCAAGGCAAAGGCGTATGTCAAACTTTGTCGTGATGAAATACTCATGAAGAAGCAAATGCTCATGAGAAGCATGATGGGAGGAGGAATGGGAGGTCCCATGGGCGGAGGAATGGGAGGTGGAATGGACAGGTACATGAACATGATGGGAGGTGCCATGAATGGTGCATTTGATGGAAACATGGGGGTGGCTTTGGTGGCAACATGGATGGTGGCTTTGGCGGCAACATGATGAGTGGCATGGGAGCTGGCTTTGACAGCAACATGATGAGTGGCATCGGAGATGGCTTCGGTGGCAACATGAGCGACATGAGAGGTGGCAATGAAGGTGCTTTTGATGGAGTTCGTGGCAATGAGACTTCAACGCAAGAAAACGTCGACAAAGCCATTGATGATGATCATACCACCGTCCATAATGACACTAGTGACAACGGAGAGGACGCAAACTAGGTGATGTCTATGTGCGTTTTTATTTATTGGATCAAGAGCTTCGTTTGAGACAATTGACTTTTGCTCGTAGGATTTAAAACTATGGTTGATGATGCACTTTTGTTGATAGAATTATGAAAATTCAATGTGCAAATGCAGCTGTACCGCCGGCCGGTATTACATCTTTAGTTTGCATCTTCTATTGGAGTTACTCTTTTACTTCTTCGTTTTGCATCACCTGTTAGAGTTGGCACTTTTTTGAAGATGCAAAAAGCACCTTTTGGAGATGTAACTCTCCAAATTTGGGCTCTTATGTCACTGTTAGGCAATCCCAGGTCTGCTATCCAGCTTTTCCAACCCAAATGCGACATGGGCCCACTACAAGAGCATCTCATCCCATCAACCCGTCGTGGGAGAAACTCAACAAATTCCACCGACATGGGCACAAAGTAAAATAACAATGCGCATAAGATAGAGACTGCATTCCTATTTACTATTTCGTCCCCAGATTGAAATGGACGAATAGTAAGTGATCGAAAGAAAGGATCCCTGTATTTGGCTTGCTAACTAACCCCTCTTTTCGTTGCTCACCAGTGGAAAACGAACGAAATAACACACTTTAAGTCGTGGAACCCGAGCCACGCATTTACAACATCACCAAACCTCAAGGAATAAGTGAACTATGTACATCTGTTTATACATTAAGTCAGCTCTTGTAAATCATTTTCCTTCCTGTGCTGAACTGAAGCTTTCGGGGCAGGAGCATTGTGCTCTATATAGTCATCCAAAGCTTCCTCCTCCTCGTCTGAAGATAGAAGCGATGACCCCATCCATGTTTTGAAGCCATCGTTTACACGCCTCTGCGCATCTGAGGTCACCTCAATTGTGGTCTCGAGCATCTCAAGGCCCACAATATGGCTAGCATAATCGCCCTCCGCTGCCGCTTTCCTTCTCAAGAAGGCGGCTGTACCACCGTAAAGGATAACTAAACCCCATGCTGCAATTTCGTAGCACCAGAAGAGAGGAATCGAACAACTACTTCCAAGGGCCAGAAGCATTGATCCAAAGACTATTGCCATGAGACCAAATATGAGGGCGAAAACTGCATTCACTATAGCCAGGCAACGCATACCACCTGCAGTTCAAAGTTGATATTAATTATCTATGATAAGTATGGTTATGTGTGCGTAATAGGTCCTACACAAACTGATATGGAACTAATACTACCAAGCACAGCTATATGAAATTATCAGCCATATGAAATTATGTCAATTTATAACTGATGTGGTGATAAGTCGTTATATTAGATCAGAACAAATCTGCAACATGATCATGGCCATCGGATGATACAAAAGATTCAAGAGACAGAGTCATCAAAAACAGTTCGCTCCCCATTTATTACCCATTTTTACGACATGCCACTGCAATTAGTATAAATATATGAGTATTTCTTCATTCAAGCTCCTCATGATCTTGTGGAATCTCTGCCTTTACAAAGCAATGGAAGTGATGTTCACGAGAGTGAACAATCTCTGAGATTTATCATTGTCAGAGTAACTGTTGCAAACTAATAGCAAAATCTAGTAGGTGCAAATCCAGAGATATAGATTTTCTCCACTTATAACTGTGTTTAATACTCCCTCCGTCCAATAATATAAGAGCGTTTTTATACTAAACTAGTGTCAAAAACACTCTTATATTATGGGGTGGAGGGTGTCAAAAACGCTCTTATATTATGGGACGGAGGGAGTAGTTACTCCCTCTGTTAAGCGGAGAAGGATTTGTTAACGTAACTCACCTCACGGCTGGAATGACATGGCGATTGTGATGATACCAAAGGTGAACTCCCAGAAAAGGTGACGCAATTCAGGCCGATAAGTCTATGCAACGCTGTTTATAAAGTACTCCCTCTGTAAACTAATATAAGAGCGTTTAGATCACTACTTTAGTATTCTAAACGCTCTTATATTAGTTTACGGAGGGAGTACTTCCTAAGATGGTAGGGGGCAGTTTGAAGCTAATCTTGCCAGAGGTGATCAGTCCGACACAGATCTGCCACAGGTGTTCAGCCCAACACAGATTGCATTCATGCCAGGGCGACTGATTACAGATAACGTCCTGGTGGCCTACAAAAGCTATCACACCATTAAGAATAAGAGGGAAGGGAAAGGATTGTGTGCTTTAAAACTGGATAAGCACAAAGCCTATGATCGAGTTGAGTAAACATTCTTAAAGGAGATAATGTTGAAACTGGAATTCCATGAGAATTGGGTCAATCTTGTGATGCATTGCGTCTCAACAATGGAGCACCGTGATCGTTTCAATAATGAGACCACGAGTTTTTAACCTACAGGGTACTGAGGCAGGGAGATCCCTCGTCGCCCTACCTCTTCCTGCTATGCACAGAGCACAGAGGGACTGACTGTTATTATCCCACGAAGAAGAAAATGGGAATTTGCATGGTATTAGGGTATGTCAGAATGCTCAGGCTATCAGAAATTTGTTTGCGGATGATTCCGTGATTCTTATGAAAGCCATAACCAGAATGTGGAGTGTTCAAAATCTCTGCTCGAGTCTTATTGCGAGGACAGACAGAGGGTGAGCATTGAAATATCCAGTGTTTTATCTTCAGCCCCAATACTGAAGTGGTGTTAAGGGGCAGATTTGTAGAACCCTGAACGTTACGACTGAGGCACTTAATGACAGATACTTGCGGTTGCCAGCTACAGTGGGCAAGGACAGAACTGACTGCCTTCCGTACCTAGTTGATCTGAGTGAATAAGAGGATTAAGGAGTAGAATGAGAGGTTTTTATGGGCTGGAGAGTAAGAAGCCCTTCTCAAGTCAGTTGTACAGGGTTCTCAAACAAAATCTTGCACTTCCAGTCCCATGTCGGAGCCGATCCCGGTGCCTGCTGCCACCTCCCTCCACAAACTAACTCGTTCCACTCCACCTTCCCCAAGCCCACTCACACCGACTACCCCCCGTGAGTGTGTCCTTTGACTTTGCCACAGTGCTGCTTGGATCGGCGGGCAAAGACTTGGTGCTTTCTAGCCCGGAGTCGGTTGACTCTAGGAGGCGCTCTAGGCCAAGGTGTATGGCATGGTGTCTGACCTCAAAGGGAAGCAGGTCGTCGCAGATCAAGGTGCTCTATCTTTCAAGGCTATCGTCAATTGTGGTTGCACCAAATCCCATCCTCTCAAACAGCTCATCGAAAGAAGGAGGGATGGATTTAAGGATTGAAGTCAGGAATAAGCAGGGTAGTCGCTCTTCCAGAAGAGCCCCCCCCCCCCCAACACACACACACACCCCACCACCACCCACATTACAACTTGATTATGGACCAACACAGAGGACTGGTGTGGGAAGGACGCCAGCAGCGCACAGCACCAGCAGCACTCGGACGAGCAGCAGCCACACAACCAGGCGTTGACCTGCAGGCAAAGCAGCGGACCAGAGCGAGCATGAGCTGGTTGACCTGAAGGGCAACCTGGTCCAGTGGGAGACCTCCAGCAAGAGACCTGCAGGGCGGAAGACCTGGACACGTGCACCGCTCCTGGCCTGGTCAGGAGCATTGACCCTTAGGGGCAACGCAAACACGTGGAACCGGCACAGCTGGATCTGGACGGGAGAGCGCAGAGGCAGTGGGCGTCGGGTGGCACGTCGGGAGCAGCACGCAATGGCAACGGCGGTGGCCAGCGCACAGGTCGTCAAGCTGGAGTAGAGGCGGCCGGATCAGGTCCTAGCGGCCTCCGGGCGGCTGAGGGTGGAATCCGGCGGATGGGGCGAGGATCCGGCGAAGTGAGGCAGCGCAGCCTGATCTGGAGGGCGGCGGGACGAGGCGTTGACCAGCGCGAGCGTCATGGCGAGTGAATCGGGTTGGGAGTCTGGAGCGCGGGGCGGGCGACCTGGAGCGGATTAGGTCGGGTCGCTGCACTGGATAAGGTCGGGAAGCTTGGAGGACATGGTTAGGAGTGTACCTATTGGCGAGAAGTTCTTCATAAGAGGAAACCTCAATGGCCATGTGGCTACATCTAACATAGGTTTTGAAGGGACACATGGGGGCATTGGATATGGCAGCGGGAATCAAGGAGAGGATGTATTAAGCTTCGCTTTAGCTTACGACATGATCGTAGCTAACACCCTTTTTAGAAAGAGAGAATCCCATCTAGTGACTTTTAGTAGTGGACAACACTCTAGCCAGATTGATTTCCTCCTCTCGAGAAGAGAGAAGAGAAGACAGGCGTACTTGCCTAGATCGTATGGTGGAACCTGGAGAGAGTGTTGTCCCTCAACATAGACTTTCGCTTTCGAATTCGTTCCAACAGGATAAGCGCACCAAAGTCGCTAGAACGAAGTAGCGGAAGCTCAAGGGGGAGGCAGCTCAGGCTTTGAAGGAGAGGGAGGAAGGAGGTGATGCAAACAATATGCGGATGAAGATGGCGACTTGCATTCGAAAAGTAGCTACATAGGAGTTTGGGTTGACCAAGGGTAGTACAAGCGAAGCTAAAGATACCTGGTGGTGGAGCGATGATGTCCAGAAGGCTATTAAGAAGAAAGACTGTTTCAGACACCTACACCTAAATAGGAGTGTAGACAACATAGAGAAGTACAAGGCGGCGAAGAAGACTGCAAAGCGAGTTGAAAGTGAAGCAAGGGGTCGGGCGTACGAGGACCTCCACCAGCGTTTAAACACGAAGGAAGAGGAAATGGACATCTATAAGATGGCCAAAATCTAAGAGAGGAAGACAAGGGTCGTCAACTAGATCAAATGCATCAAAGACGGAGCATATCGACTTCTGGTGAAGGACAAGGAGATCAAGCATATATGGCGAGAGTACTTCGACAAGTTGTTCAATGGAGAGAATGAGAGCTCTACCATTAAGTTGGACGACTCCTTTGACGATACGACAGACGTTTTGTGCGACAAATCTAGGAGCCCGAGGTTTGGGAGGCTTTAAAAAGGATGAAAGGAGGCAAGGCAATGGGCCCTGATTGTATCCCCATTAAGGTGAGGAGAGGCCTTGGGGGCATAGCGATAGTAGGAAGAGGATTTGGAGCACTCAGGTGCGCTCCAACCCCACTATATGAGTATTAAATTCAAAAACAAACATGAGAAATTCAAAAAGAAACTGGAATTTTGGGATATCAAACCTAGGTGCCCAATCTACACCGGTTTGATATCCCAAAACTGCAAGTTTTTTTTATTTTCTTGGTATTTTTAAATTTTAATAGTTATATAGGGGTGAGGAGCTCCTGTGTATTTCCCAACGATAGTATGGCTAACTAAACTTTTCAATCTCATTTTTCGGTCAGACAAGATGCTCGAAGAATGGAGGCGGGGTATATTAGTACCAATCTTCAAGAACAAGGGGATGTTCAAAGTTCTACTAATTATTGTGGAATTAAGCTGATGGGCCATACAATGAAGCTATGGGAGGGAGTCATTGAGCATCGCTTAAGAAGAATGACAAGCGTCACCAAAAATCAGTTTGGTTTCATGCGTGGGAGGTCAACCATGGAAGCCATGCTCTTGGTACGACAACTTATGGAGAGATAAAGGGAACAAAAGGACTTTCATATGGTATTCATTAACTTGGAGAAGGCCTACAGTAAGATACCACGGAATGTCATGTGGTGGGCCTTGGAGAAACACAATGTCCCAACAAAGTACATTGCCCTCATCAAGGACATGTACGATAATGTTGCTGGCAACACTGATGACTTCCCAATTGAAATAGGACTACACCAAGAGTTAGATTTCAGCCCCTATCTTTTTGCATTGGTAATTGGTGAGGTCATAAGGGATATACAAGGAGATATCCCATGGTGCTTTGCGGATGATGTGCTGCTAGTCGACGATAGTCGAACAAGGGTTAATAGAAAGTTAGGGCTGTGGAGACATGACTTAAGAATCAAAAGGTTTTAGCCTTAGTAGAACTAAAACTGAGTACATGACGTGTGATTTCAGTACTACTAGGCGCGAGGAGAAGGAAGTTAACCTTGATGTCGGTGGTACCTCAGAAGGACACCTTTCGATATTTGGGATCAATGCTGCAGAAGGATGGTGATATCGATGAAGATGTGAACCATTGAATCAAAGTTGGATGGATGAAGTGGTGCCAAGCTTCTGGTGTTCTTTGTGGTAAGAGAGTGCCACAAAAGCTAAAAGACAGATTCTATAGGACGGCGATTCGACATGCGATGTTGTACGGCGTTGAATGTTGACCAACTAAAATGCGACATATCCAACAGCTAGGTGTAGCAGAGATGTGCATGTTGAGATGGATATGTGGCCACACAAGAAAGGATCGGGTCCAAATTGATGATATATGTGATCGTTGATGTGGCACCGATTGAAGAGAAGCTCGTCCAACATCGTTTGAGATGGTTTGGGCTCACTTGTGCATTTTAAAACCGAACCAAAAAACCATATCGAAAATAAACGAAACCGAAACAATTTTATGGTTTTTATGGTTTCTGGTTTCAGTATGGTATGAACTTTTCATACGGTTTTGAATTTTGGTTTTTATGGTATATACCAAAAAATCGAACAGTTAACCGAAGTAAAATATATATTTATATTTCTTGAGGTGAACAACCATAAGTAGTCATTCTTCTTGTACAGGAGCCAGATTCCCTGCTAAGCAGGTCCATTTTCTTGTAACGTATTCATTTTTCTCTTAAAATAATGCTAAGCACATGCATATATACTTATATATAGTTATATATTGTTTGTTTGCATAAAAAGGTATGTGTTTTAAGTCATAAATTTGTATACATCTGTATCTAGACAAATCTAAGACAAGTAATATGGATCGGAGGGAGTATGTCATTTTTAAATTTGCGTCAACTTTGGTTATTATGGTATATACCAAAACCATACCGAAATAATTTGGTATATACCAGAATCAAACCGTATCTTAAATTCATACCATACTTATCGAAGTACTAATACCGTACAAAATAAAAACCGTATAAACCAAACCATATAAAACCGAATGCACAGAGTTAGTTTCGGCATATACAGCGCAGGCTTTCTAGAAGTGGATAGCAGACGGTTAACGTGTACTGATAATGTCAAGAGAGGTCAAGGTAAACCAAACTTGACAAGGAAGGAATCAGTAAAGAGAGATCTGAAGGACCGAAATATCATCAAAGATTTCTCTCCTGATCAATGATGTAACAGTTATCACAAGCTAATGTCAAAAAAAGAAAACTCACCTCTTCTAGAAGCGCAGAAGTTATTCTCAACAATGCAAATGAACGGATGCCTCCTTGGAGCAGCATATGCAACAGATATTCCTGAAAATATCTATTAGTTTAATATTAAAGAGCATTAAAGAGCAGGAAAGAAGACTTTGTACCAAAGTACAGAGAAAAATGGATACAGCACAAAGAAAGATATATTGCCTAATGCAAAATATACATAAATATTTTGTTTGCGGAGAAAACTGTAGTTACATATAAAACCTGAAAAAAGAAGGAATTCACGGCATAAAATTGATGTGCATCATCTATAGATACTCGAATTATAGTACAACAGAAAATCTAAAAATCTACCACAACCTCTCTAAAAATTATAGCTAATTTTTTTTAAATAATACATTTTTTTAATTAATTTACAGAAATAATGCATGGCTCAGATATATTACACAAATAATACGGCGTTGTCTTGGGGCAAGACGACTGGAACTAATCGTCCTCCTGTAAGATGATTAGTCCTAGTCATCCTCCCGCAAGATGATTACCACTAGTCGTCCTCCCTCAAGATGATTGGAACTAGTCGTCTTCCCTAAAGATGATTGGAACTAGTCATCCTCCCTCAAGATGATTGGTCCTCACTCCAGTCTGGACTAATTTTCCGCAACACTTTTTCATAATATGTTCCCGCCAACCCTTTCCTGCCATCTTCTTTCCCGCCAACCCTTCCTTTCCTGCCAACTTCGTTCCCGCCATCCCTTTTCCGCCATCTTCTTTCCCGCCAACCCTTCTGTTCCCACCATCTTTCTCTTCTTGACATATAACACCCCCCCCCCCCCCTACAGAAAGGTTGGTAAGCATTGCATTGTAATCTCGTCAAGATGTCTGATTATCCTTTTGATCGTAGTTTCCACCTGAGTATGTCAAAATGTCTTCTGAGGTTA